>NC_056747.1:937075996-937143496 GCF_019279795.1 Protopterus annectens | reverse complement strand
TCACACTAATGTAATGCAATTCCACAAGAATTGCCAGTAAGGATTCAGGGAACAAGCTTTGTGTAATGGCCTTCCTATATTCCCTTTACATTCACTCCTTGTATTTCATGATATATTTCTTTCAGCACCAAGTTCTTGTATATCTGCTGTGGCTCAGTGGTAATTCATACAGACTAGTGTTTCCAAGGTCTGGGGTTCGAGACTGACAGGGGTATTTTATTTTGCTGATGAGCAGACTACAGGCCTTGTCATACAGAGTGACTAAGGCACTTTTAAGCAGTTGTAAGCGGGTTTGCGCGATGCTTACACATGCGCACACTCGCTTGAATAAGCGCACACAAGCGCACACCCGCTGACTACTGCTTAAAAGTGCTTACTCCCACTAACACCCACGCTAATTTTTTTAAAGAAAAGAAAATGGGGAGATAGGAAAGTGGTGAAAAAGGGGGCACAAAGAGGGTAGGACAGTAGGAAAACAAGCTCGGGATGTGCAGGAAGGATGTAGGGAAGGCCTATAGTTGCCCATTTCTTTATCAGCAACAGCTGTGCATATGTGTGAAATTTGGTGTGAAATTTGAAACCTTACACCCCTGAGAGAGGGGTGAGGACAACAAAATATGTTGTACTGCCAATTAAAATTATCAGTTTACATGTCCAGTGGACATGTGTGCGAATTGGGCAGCTATGTATGGGGCGTAATTTTTTTGTGGGATCAGAGTGTCCTTTTTTTATTTATTTTTCAGGTGAGAGTGGAATGTGAGGTACAGGAAGTAGGTATATTTGGGGAGGTAGGTTGGGGAGGTTAACAGACAAGACAAACAAGACGCATACAGGGGCGGAGTATGACACATGTGGGGGGTAAACACAAATGACGGGGACGGATGTTTGGCTATCGCAAGCCCATGAGCCCACAGATGGCAACAGTGGAACTGAAATCCCCACCCATAGGCAGTTACCACTGCGCCTTCACAGCCTAGGCTGGGGCTGTGCTGGGGGCTGGATAGGATGGGCAGGCACACCCATGAGTTGTGCCACCCTCGCCTCAAGCTGGCATAGGGGATCAATCACAGAATGCCTGATCTCACTACACACCACAGACCGGACCCTATGGAGGGTGAGTGGAGGCTCTCCTCCGGCCATGCTTGCAGAGGGGGATGAGCCCCATCCCCTGCAGCGCTTCCACCCAAAGGTGGCACAGGGCCACCGGAGGAGGAGGTCCCGGCTTGGGCACTGGTGCCAAGTGCACTCCCCAGCTGAGGTGGGAGAGGTGGGTCCGCTGGAACCCGCCTTCCCTGTTATCCTATGTTTAGCAGTATTTTATGACATTTTGGGTTAGTAACAAACAACACCATTCAAAATTAGTTGTAACAGCATGCATCAGTATTCCCATTAACCAAACACCCATGAATTCCGAACATTGAGCAGCAAGCATAACACATGCATATTTAGAACAAGAGTACACATTCCAACAGCATGCAGGGTTGATTGGTGGCAACAGGCCATCAGGTTTGGATATGTGAACGGGGCACATGCATCAACGTACATGCAGATATGTATGAACCAACAGGACAAATGTCCATGGGAATTAATTATGAATACACATACCCGGTTTGGTGTGGAATGGCATCGTTTGTGAAAATAGGGTAAGGTGGAGAAATTTTACATTAACAACTAAAACTACCTATACATACACTGTACATTCCTAGTAGATGCAGATATATATCCCCTACATGTATTAGTACAGTTTCCTGTATGTAACCTTGGGAATGTTGGTGATGGGGATGTTACTGCTACATTAATATACATTCCATTTTTATTCATATATGTTCATATCTGGCTGTGTTCAGGTACAGCATCCTGCTACATTTGATTTATATGGGTCTAGACAACTGTGGATGTTCAGCATTTCATACAACCATACTATTTCCATAATGCAAGGGTACAGCAACATATCCAATTTGTGGGACGGACACAGTCCATGTTCTGTATTTTATTTAACACATTACTCTCTTTGGTTGTGGCTGTCTCATTCATTTCATTATGTAGTGACTGCAGTATACCTTTATTCCAAACTTATTACAGCTTTCTTGGTAGCTTCAAACTGTCTTTCTCACACTCTCTCAATTATTTTATATTTACATTTCAGAATGGTACTTAATTCTAGGCTTTATTAACATTTATTATTGGTTTACAACAACCCTTTCCAGCTGACTCACTTATTTCATATGGCAGAATTTACAAGGATGTATTTGACACTTGTCTATCCTTTGTTGATTGATTACCACTCATTTTCTGGCTGCAGCAGTTATCTGATATTACAATACAGGTGGAAACTCTATTTGAGACTTGTTTAATCTTTATTACTGGATTGCATTACACTCTTTTCCAGGCTGCATCACTTATCTAATCTTGCAATACTAGCAGAATCTTTCTTCTAGGCTTATTTGACCTTTATTAGTGGGTTACAACACTGAACTATTTTACAATCTGTCTCACTTATATTCTATGACAATACCAGCTAAATAATTACTAACCTGCTTGGTGGCGCAACCTCAGCAGCCTATCAGCATAGGCTCGCTGATTCGCGGAACGAACACCTGCAGCTGTAATATAAAGGAAGTAATATTGGAACATACGTCTCCATACTATAGGCTAGGATAGCATTTCTTACATACTTAATTACATGGATACTTACTCAGTAGTGGGGCGTTGGGCATTTGGCGGGCCTCCTGGATCCAACGGTTCAGTTGGTCCTCCTTCCGTCGCTTCAGGTCCACATGGTGGTGACGGACCTGTTCACCAGTCCTCAGAATGCCTGTGGCACTGGTGAGATCATGTGCCAACCGGTTCCACGCCTCTGCCTTGTACGCAGCCCAGTGAACCTGACCCTGCATGAGTAATGCTTCATGATCATGGACTAGGAGCCAAACCATATATTTTGACTCCTCAACACCCCACCTTTGTGCTCTAAAGCAACTTCCCTCTCCTGCACCTGCCATCCTGACTGCAAATGGGTACCACAATCAGTTATGCTGTGTATTCCCGCCTATGGGGCTTATATATGCCAGTTTTCCCGCACTTATCTGTGATTGGCCATTTTGGATATTTATCAGCTTAAAAAAACATGCTTTGTCATGCTTCTATTTCCATTCATTCCTATATATATGCTAATACTGCATTTCTCAGTACAACTGTCATGGCTTAGTGGTTCAGTACTTTGACTATGGTGCACAGTATCCCAGGTTCGACTCTGGGCATTGCTTTTTTTATTTTACTACTGTCTAGACAGGCTAGAAGGTGTGTCTGTGTAAAGGCAGCTTTGATACAGCTTGCCCAATGTTGCCCAACGGTAAGCTGGTTGGCGCACTGCACAGCTTCGCGCAAACGGCTTACACTGGGTAACGCATTATTTAGCTATGAGCACTCATATTATATTATGCTGGGTGAAGCACTGCTGAACTACGGGCACTCATTTTAAGTGTGTTAAAGCGCTGCTCAACTCCGGGCACTCATATTAAACCTGTTAAACCGCTGCTCACCTGTGGGCACTCATATTAAGCTTGTTAAAGCGCTGATCACCTATGGGCACTCATATTAAGCTTGTTAAAGCACTGCTCACCTACGGGCACCCATATTCAGCTTGCTAAAGCCTTGCTAAGCTATGGGCAATTATGATCCTTTTTTTATATTTTATTATGTCGGATTTCTTCAAAAATACATGGCCCATTTCATTACATTTTACTTAAATTATAGTTTTATATATATATATATATATATATATATATATATATATATATGTGTGTCAGGGGATTGTTTCATGCTTATTTAAATAAAAATGGAAAATGATGTTGTGGGGGCTCGAACCGTGACTACCTCCTCTTTGGCCAACGTCTCTACCACTACACTATTGCTACTTGGCTTAATTTGCATATTTAGATCTTATATGCTTTTCAATGTCTGCTAACTGTGGCTGAGCAGAGGGCATACCCGCGCAAACGAGCGCAACTACAGGCAAATATTTTGGAAATTATAAAAAAAAAAAATTAAACTGCTATTTTTAAGTTTTACATTACAGTTGGGTTTATAGTCTGTGAGGGCATGTGTGGTGTTGTGTTCCTTAACATTTCCGCGGACTCGCTCGTGGGTGTTTACTTTCAGGACTCTGACTCTTCTGGGGGCGTGTCCCTTTGCAGAACTCGGCATTCGGACACGCCCCCTACTTTCCTACATGGACCGTGTTAGCCTAGGGTATGATTCAGCATGCCCTCATGAATATGCATGGCATGCTGATGTCATACCATTAGACTGCAGCCTCCGTGTAAGACATATTAACTCTTACACAGAGGTTTCGTGAATCCGGCCCATTGTCTTTATTTATTTTTTTTTACTCTTGATTATTAGCAAAGACACATTTCTTGAGCTTAAAACAGTGGCAGCTGCTTTTTCTTTTTTTCTGTTCAAGCTTCATGGCAACTTAATATGCTGCCACATAGAGGCAGACCTGTTTTTACTGGACATTACCTGTATGTAAAAAAATGCTAGAGAACACTCATTTTCAAATCAGGGTGAACATTAACTATTTGCCTATTATCTAACAAATATTGTTGTCACAACATAGAAACAAATTTGTTAAAAATGGGAAGCACACTTTTAACATTATTTGAAATAATTGCTATAACCTCAACAAAATATAACATTCTGAGCTCAAATTTTCCTCATACCACCTACATACCGGCATTACCTGGCCTATGGCACTGAAATTGTGCAACTCTGATCTGTGATACAATTTACAAAAATGACTGCAAAAGGACATGTGCAAATGGAACTGTATAATGGTACATGATATTTTGACAAAAGGGTCCCTAAAATAACTACCTGAAAATTTCATACCAAATTTTACCTGAACAACAATTATTTAAAATGGGAAGGGGGACATTTTACAAAATTAAAACAGAAAAAAATATGTATACAAATGTCCATTTTAGAAGTGCAGTGAGGCACCCGGGGTGTGCATGATAACAGACATTACTGAACCCCCAAGGCTTGTAATGCCCTGGGCATGTTGTAATATCAGTGCCATGCACATCACCTTGCGCCTTTTTGCAGACTTAGACATGTATGCTTTCATTCTGCATTTATGAAATATTTAGATTAAATATATTTCAGTGAAAAACACTAGTGCATTCTCTCCCCCACAGTGCTTATATGTATATTAAATAACAACAAAAAGAACGTCATAACCCACAGGAAACACATGACAAAGGTTTATGTTTGATGCTATCATCAGTTAAGGAGCCTTATATATCTGTGATCTGTTAATGAATAACAAACAGCTAAGAAGAATACAGCTCACAGGTAAAGGATAACTATTAACAGAAAATGAAAAAAAAAAGATGTTTTTATCACATCCTGTTTTTATTTTCTAAAAGTGTGTTGTGCATGGACCCATTATTTCCATTCATTCACCTTCTTTTGTTCAGTTACAAGGCCAGTAGTCTAAAGTGGTGGTTTCTTTTAAGTTCTTCTGGAGACATTATCAACAATTGTTTTTCAGCGACTCTAACTATTGCTAAACATACTTTTATGGCCTTGCTTTCTTGTGTCAGTAAAGCTGCATGTTTCTTCCATTAAAAGTATGCAAGAAAGAGTGAATGACTCCTCTTCCTCACTTAGTGTGCAATGACCTGGAGATGTAAAAAAATGCAATGACAAAAACTCTCAAAGTAAACAATGCAATTTCACAAAATTCCAAAAATGGTGCTGAGAGAGACAGTCAAAATGGATACAATCAAGACAGAGTGGGAGAAATACATAAATCACACTTTCTTTATATGTGGAAGTCTAGGACTTGAACTGAAGAAATGGAAAATGGAAGAGCAACAGTTGTCCGATAGCCAGACTCTCAAAAACTGCAAGTACACAAGATGTCTGTCTGCTCTAAGTTACAAACAGCTGAGTGACTGATGCAAATGTCATCAAGTAAGCTGTCTGAATAACACCAATGGAAGTCTGAGAAAATGTATCATTTGCTGCACAAATATAGATGCCTTTATACCCAGAGGAAGCCAACTGAGGACAAAAAGCAACACAAATACTGATACCTACAAAATAAAGTGCTTAGCATGCTGCACTAAAATACTTGCCCTACACAGTACAACATCCTGCACCAAGGGACAGCTGTCTGCTTGGTTCAACAAACACATTAATGGTACACAGTTGCCACGTTAATCAAATGTGTACTGAGACCATACAGTTTTATTGGGGAGCAACATGATAAATGCAGATTAGGTGTAAATTACAGAAGTAGGCAGACAGAAGCTAGTCATAGAAAAAAAAATGTGGCACTCCCAGAAGATCACAGTACATTTGTCAACAGTTGAAAGCAACGCACTGTTGCATAGATGCAAATATATGCAGTTTGCAAGCTACTGTCAGTAATGGGTATTTGTAGTTATGCTACACAGAGTAGTTCATAATTTGTCAAGCATCAGTACAGGACTGTGTACAACCATACAGACAGCATGATTTGCATATGTCAAGCTTAATGCATATTGTTACACTTTCACTGCAGTTATCGCAATAAGCAGTTCTCTCGTTGTGTGGTTCGTAAGAGTGGCCTTTGACATATACAGATCAATGCAGGAAAATCAGTGTTCATATACAGAGTACAACACTGCCAGGGTGGTAAAACCTTCTGGTCACCTGTTGGGTTAGAGTAGATGATGATTTAAGTTATATATTAGGAAGACAGGCCACAGTAACAAAGTACACATTTACACAAACTAAATGAAAATTATGCATTAAGACAGCACTCTTAGCTGTGATCAAACACAATGTGCCTCTTTACACTGTAGACTAAAAAAAAAAAAATCAGGAAAAAAACAAACATAAATGAAATTAAATGCCTGAGTGCTTTAACTTTTCAAACAAACAGGGGTAACATGAAGCAAGATAAATATGTCTGTCCTTTAGAGTACATTCAGAGGAAAATAAGGTGTCACGATGCGTTTTAAAATTGTAATGTTATCAAAGCAAAGACAGCCCCCCCCCCCCGAGAATAAACAGGAGTGAGTAGGAGGGGCTGACTGCTGTGGTTTCTGACAGATTGGGGAAGAGGCATTGTAGAACATATTTTATGCAATATAAAATTTTTCTTTATACATTTATCAACAGGCAGGTAAAACTGATTTCTCACACATATACACACACATAAACACACTGTCACTTTATTGACTGTGTACACCTCTAATATAGAATTGCCATCAAATGAATAAATTAAATACATTTAACCAAGGTAAGCAGTTGATCACTGCAAGCAGTATTTGTGGTTCATTCATAAAAATTAGCAAGCATGAACAGTCAGTAAAAAGGCCAGTTCATTCATAATGGCTTTGTGAACAAATGAATGATTTTAGAAAATGACACTACTCAGGATTCTGCCAATTGTTAAATAGAATTACTGGAGGTGGAGCTCCATCATTAAAAAAAGGATGGTAAATACTAAAATGCTAATAGTTCAAAAAGTAGTGTAGGTCATTTCATTCTTTCATTCATCGTTTTATGAATGAAAAAATGACTCAATTTTGCTAAAAGTGAAAAAAGATTTTTAGCCCTTGAGATGAGCAATTATGTGATTCTCCAAAGTTGAATATCCTTGTATTGTCCCATGATAATAAAAATAGGAATGTGCACACTGTACAAACAAAAGCAGTGTCCTTTCACTAAGCTTTAAGAATAATTAATGTCTGGTGGCTTGTTTTCTGAGTCAGTCCCTGTCACTCCTCTCCCTTGCTCAGCAATCTGCTTTGCTGTCACAGCCTCAAACAAAAAAAGTGATTCACTGATAGCATGAGTTATGAATTCATTAACCCTGGTGTTCTTTCCACGGCAGATTAACTACACAGAACAGAATTCAGCATTTTCCATCTGTTCTTTCTAAAAAAATGTATGTAGCTGTGTTATACTGACAGCGTATGAATGCCAAAGTCTGTCTGCTAGTCGAGTTGCAATAAATGGAAATAAAACACAAACTTCTATCACAATTCCACACTGAATTCCAAATGTTCAGGGTTTCACTTTTAATACACAAAAAATAGAATGATCTAATTAAAATTAACTTTTAATCATATGATTTAATAAGAAGTGGTGCCTTGGCTAAAGCCTTTGAATTTTACAGAGAAATAAAGAAACATCATTTAAATTGTGAAAGATTTAACTACTCCACAAATAAACACAAAGAAGGAGGGAGGGTGATAAACTCTCTTACATTAAACATGAACGTTTCTGTTCAATTCAATATTTAAGCCCTGAGGTGGCAAAGTTTAGTTAATTATATATTTAATTTATTTCCTTAATAAGTGATTAATAACATTAAAAATATCAGAATTCACACAATTTAAAAAAGGGGCAAACATGCGGGAAGCTTAGAGTTTGTATACTACAACATTTCAGGGGTATACAAAATATTTATTTTGTCAGCCCTGTGGCAATCTACTTTTCTCAAGCAACACAATGGAGACATTTCATATTTAAGCTTTTTTCTTATGTATTATATGTAGTATATTGGGCTGGCATTTACAGAATAGGAAAAAGACTGTAATCTGGAAATAGGTGTGGTTAGAAAACATTGTAGAAAGAAAAAAGTAGTAGAATAATAAATGAAAAGTATTTTGTTATTCTAGCCTGAGATGAGTTATGTAAAGAACAATAGTAATCAATTTTAAGTAGGCTTGAGATATTCCAAACTTCTTCTATGTATCATTTTGGTTGGAGTTTAGCATAGGGTAAGCTTCCTGGAAAATATTTCCATATCCATCCATTTCACCTACATGATTGGTTAAACGTAAGCAGCAATTACATGGCACCTATAACCCCACCCACCTACCTTACTCTCATAATGCATCACACTTCCACTTCATTCCAGAATTAGTTTGCCTACTGACATATAGGGCTATCTACCACATTAGGACCTCAAGACCACATCCTTTAATCTTGTTGCAGGCAGGAAATGTAAATGGAAGAGGAAGGTGGGCTGGGTTGTTGAAATGGATGGACATGGATCAATTTGATTTAATGTTACTGTAAGTATATAACTTTTGATTTTTACATGCTCCAGTCTATTCACTTCAGTCTCAGGACAGAGGCCCCAGTTAGAACTTCCTGTGAGATATCATGACAGAATACAATAGAATATGGTGGACCTGAAGGTAGACATAGATCTTGAACTCACATTCAGTTTACAGTGTGTTGAATATATATGCAGTAAAGACCATAATGTAGATGCACAAATATCATCAACTGAAGAATTCTAGAAGAATTTTGGAAAATGACAACGTTTCTTGTTGAATAGGCTTTGTGTGTATTTAGTAAGTTCTTAATGCATTTTATATAGCAAAAGATAAGGCAATTGAATAATATCTGGGCAGAGTGACTTTCAATACCTTTCATCTTAAACTGTGGTGAAAAAAATGTTCATCCTTTCTTATAGCTTTTGTTCTTGGAAAATAGAAATGAAAGTGTATGACAAACTCTCTTGAAATATTGAAGGAATAAATTGGGTGGTTCTTTTGCCTGCACCGGTGACATCTAGAGGTAAAGCTTTGACTATAGCCCAGATAACCAGAGTTTGAGTACCAGCTTGGATGCTTGATGGGTCTGGTATTGAGAATGAGTGAGCCCTTCCTGGGGAGGAGGAATGGAATGCACTCGAGGCACATTGGCACAAATGACCTTCTTGGTGGAGACCAGGAAGCCAACAGTGTGTAGTGCTGCCTACAGGTAAGTGGAGTGCTTTGCTGACATAAGGTCCTGCAGAAGAGAGGGGTGGGGTGGTACCATAACCCACTGTATATCCCAGTCAAGAAATCTAAGGACTGTAAATTTAAAATGAACTCTCCCCAGCAACAGTATGATGTTGCACCAAATGCTTCAATCTCCTCACCAGCCCCCAAATATGGGATGGAGATAAATCCATGAGGGTCAAGGAGATTTGTCAGAACCAGTGGATAAGGAGAGGACCTGACAGCAACTGATAGTCAGCTGTGGTGAGCCAAAATAGGGTTAAAAATGAATGATCATTTGATTGAGGTTAGTCTCAGTTGCTACCTTAGATATAAAAAATGAGTTACTATATAAATACATTAAGGGGGTTTAGAAGACATGTCTGACTCTCAGAGAACAAAGAACCTCCTTGATGAAACATAAACATTTTTTTCCCATGACTGTATATGTCTGTATGGGTCTACTATGCATGTTCAAAATTTTAGAAAGCCAAAATCCATATGGCCGAGACCATATGTTCAACTCCTACAATTTCGAACATGTAAAAAAAATAAAACACACAATATAAACCTACTTTTTAAATGCTAGCAGGGGTGCTATGCCCCCTGCACCCCCACACACACACCGTAACTTAAATATACCAACTCTGAGATCGGACTACAGTGCAGAAATGGAAATCTTTCCATTCCACACAGTACAGAGATACCAGTGCTGCATGGTCGGCATTTCAAATTTCGATCATATGGTCTCAGTCATATGGTCTTTGACATTGTGAAATGTCAACCATGTGTACGGGACCCGTCTGTATGTATATATATATATATATATATATATATATATATATATATATATATATATATATATATATATATATATGGGTTACCTTTACTTGATCGACAGTTCATTTGACTGAAACTCATTTGACTGATAAGTAGTAGTTGCAGTACACTGTAAGGCAAATAAAAGAGATATGTCCTTCTCCCCACTGTAGTGAAACCAGGGGGCACAGCCCCCCCCCACACTGGGGGGGTGGAGCCCCCCACCTAGTTTGATTTAAATTCTCTGCTTTTTGTTTTATATTTTTCAGTAAAACCAAACTAGGTGGGGGGGCTCCACCCTTCCCCACCCCCCTAATTATATGTATACTAACTCCAGGGTCGCACTACAGTGGGGAAAAGGACATATCCCTTTTATTTGCCTTACAGTGCACTGCAACTACTACTTGTCAGTCAAATGAGTTTTCAGTCAAATGAGTTTCAGTCAAATGAACTGTCGATCAAATGAAGGTAACCCATATATATATATATATATATATATATATATATATATACACACACACACACACACACACACACACACACACACACACACACACATATATATATATATATATATATATATATATATACTTCCCTATATATATATATATATCCACTGTAGTTGCTAGTTCAAAACAGGGTAATGTCAGCTTTTCTGGCATAAAGTTCACATCCAGTGGAAGGATATGGTCCATACAATAAGGCCTGAAGAAGGCATCAATCAAAAAGTTTTCACATATACTGAGAAACTAAGAAACAAAAGTCCCTACCCTTGTAATATTAGAAATGGCTTCAAAATGAGCATGACTGTGGCAAAACTGGATTTTTGTGAACATGTAGGCTAAAAAAACTACAACAATGCTAATTTAGGACTGAGTAAGGGTCAAGTTCTTGTTTTATTGCCCACAAATAACTCATTCTTTATACACTTATAGATCTTCCTCGTAGAAGGCTTTTGGATACTACAAGGATCTGTTCAACTCTTGGAGTGAAGAAAATGGTCATCAAAGAAACTGAAGAAGACAGGCAGTTAGTCTGAAGGACTGTAGGTTTGGATGAGGTTTGCTAGATGGATGGGATAGGAGAATTTTATGAAGTCTGAGTAGAAGAGCCTTCCTGAGAAGGTTGAGGTCATCACAAAGGAAACCAACCTTGTCTGGATGAAAACAAGGCTATGAGGATGGTCTTAGTCTTGTGCACCATTTCCTCTAGACATTTCATTATTATTGGGAATGGGAGTAATGAAGTTATGGAGGCCAGTATTTGATATTACATCCCGGGGTGTCTTAAACCTGTGGAGAAATGAGGGGAAAAATGTATTACATTTGGAGTCAGTCAGGGATGCAAAATCGTTGCAGTAAGACCTTCCCCAGTGGCATAGAATTATGTTTGCCTCTTGCTGACTAATGGATCACTGATGAGGCATTAGCAGATGTGACATCCATGCACTGGTCCAGTAATCAAGGAGCCTCAATCACCACTAGCACCAGTGAGGGGTGTGCACAGTGGGGGGATACAAGTACACACACAGTAAAGTACAGTTTCCCTTAAGAGCACACAGAGATCACAGTCAGTCTGGGGCTGGTATCTCCCTTTCTCTCCAGATCTCCAATAAGACTCCCACTGGCACAGCTATAGGGTCCAGATTTTAGCATAATGGTCAAGCTAAAAGCTGCACCACCCTTTCTGTTCAACCAGTGCTTTGTGTCCCTGCCCAAGTAGCTGACACACACACTTTAAGATTTGATTTAGATACAGACACACAGACACTCCTGCGGATGGCTGGCACAGGTGCTCCAGCAATGCCCCCTTCTGCCCAGAGTATAAGGTAGTACTGCCACTAACCACTACAATCAGCTATTATAAGGCCCTTTCCAAAGGGTGACCAATTTCACTGTGTAATATTACTGTATTCCAAATAGAAAGTGTGATGAACAACACAACTATTGGAGTGGCTTGGACAGTATCACCAAATACATGCAAGTACTCTAGAGCTTAAATTATCTCTACACAAAACAGCCACAGTTGAAAGATTTAAAACATTTAATAATAAATAAAAACACAAGACAAATCTCATCAATTCAACACAGTGCTAATCAAGACTTCAGAAATCACAGGAAACTTTAAAACCATATTGTAGGACAGTCTGACATAAATACAGAAAACAGCTAGAATAATCTGGCTAAATTCCTATCTAACTCTAAGAGAAATCACTGTTCTAAATACTACTTACACATAGAGCAAGCAAGTACTGGTGATTTGTTGTCAGATTCAGATCAAGATACGAAATGCTCAATCGTTCTCTCTGAGAAAGTCTTAAATTGATAATACACAGTACTGCTGAGTCATTTCACATTACATCATTTGTATCACTTCGCCTTTAGTTCCCAGGCTAACAGAAACTCTATATTTACATTTCTTTGTAAGCTGCACCTGGACAGGAAGCGACAGCAATAAAAGACCCTTTTATATGCAAATCCTTAGTAATTATCTCTTAAATTAAGACAATAGAAAGAATTTGCTAGCCCAGACATTTTGTATCCAAGCTTGAGATTAAACACAGTTGAAATTCTTTACTTAACAGCTTTCTTTCAGCAGGTTGCACTGTGTTTACATTTTTGAAGCTCAGTACAACATATAGTTAACATATAGCTCTCTTTACATTTGTAAAACAAGCCTGTGGATTACATTAATATTTACAATGACATAGAATTATCCACAATAGTCTATCTGGCTAGGCTGGCAGCCTCTCAGTTTATCACAGCAGACATCAGTTGAGCTTGTCAGCTATTGGGTTGGCTTGTCTTAGGTTATGCATTACAGTAAGAAAGCTATATGTTGACATGGCTCAGGTCCATAATTTCATTGTTTCCTGACAGCGGGGATAGGAGTGGATTCTACCCTGTTTATTGGTGTACTAAATTGTTGCCATGCTGTCAGAGTGGATGGTGATCACAGCCTGAAACAGGGAGCCCTGTAAAAACTGCAACACTTGAAAGCCCCCCCCCTCCTCATCACCTCAAGGATAGTAATGTGCAAGAAGACATCTTGTTGTGTCCATTTCACCTGGCCTGCCTAAACTAGACAATGCCCTCTCACTCCAGGGCATATGTATCCATGGTGACAGTTATGATGGAGATGGGAAGTATCCTTATAATCCCTACAAAAGAGGGTTCCTATCAGATAGTCGAACTTCTGCAAATTTGAACCTCATATGGTCGCGACCATAAGTTCGAATTTGCAGAAGTTCGAGCATTTCAATGGAAATCATCATAAGGGGAGGTTTCCATTTTGTTCAATGTGGCGCGATCTCGGAGTTGGTATATTTAAGTAGAAGGGGGGGGGGCTTTCTCCCCTGCTTACAACAGTTTATTTGGTTTTCTTTTCTCTTTTTTTTGTTTTTTATCCATAGTTGAAATTTTTTAACTTCGAACAGGATGGTTCGAACATTCAGTGTTTGAAGTTATTAAAGTTTGACTATGTGATATAGACCCTACAAAAGGTTGCTCTGATGGAGCAACCAGTGGAGATGTTGGGAACAAGTTTTTGAAAATTAGATACTGAGAGACATGGAATCTAAATTCTTCTTCCACTGGACCCTGAGTGTCCAGTGAAGTACCCTCATTCTGTACATTTTGAAAGGAACTACAAAACTGTAGCCGCAGTTAGACCCAACGCCAGAAACAAAGAGTTGCTATTGGTCTGGGGGATGTCAACAAACTGTGAATGGCTGTCTGAATACTGGCCGCTCTGATTGCATACTTCTCACAGAAACTATCACATCTAGAAGGCAAATAATGAATATCTGCATTTGCACTAGTTCCAAATGTGACTTTCCTGTGTTCACTGACAGCCCCAATGTCATGTAATGGCAGAACAATTTGTTGCTTGTTTTGACCAGTGATTCCCTCATATTGGATATGAAGAGCCAGTCATACAGATAAGGGAAAACATGAATGAACTTAAGATAGCTGCTACTACCACCATGCAAACAGAGAGCATCCTGGAGACTGTGCAAAACCAAATGGAACTGGGAGCGACTGGCTCCTATTCTGAGATCCAGGATTTTCTGGCTATTCTGATAAGTAAAATATGTATTCTGGAGAGCTACAGAGCACATCTAATCCCTTTACAGTAGACAAGAAAGACTGGACTGCACTATAACTATCTAGAAATTAATTCTTCTTACCTCCTGGTTTTAATCCACTCAAGTCTAATAAAAGCCATAGGTCCTTTCTCTTCCTCAGCCCCAAGAAGAAGAAGACTGAAAAAACTGGATCTTCTCTGGCTTGGTGGGATCTCTTGGATTGCTCTTTATAAGACAAGGCTTGACAACTCCAATTAGACTGATCACCTTTGGCAGGGTGGATGTCTGGAATCAAGGAAGCTGGCCTTGATGGGGGCTGTAAAGGGAATTTTGGAGCCTTGGGATATTTTCCTGATCCACTTGTCTTGCATGATGACCCATCAAGCAGGTTGGTGCAGGGAGATTTGGAGACAGTTGGACAAGTCCTCAGGGATTCCGCAGCTGCGCCTTCAAGGAAGGATATGGAATTCCTAGTTCTGAAGACTGCTTCTGCCTCTAAGTTGGTGTCTGCTCTGGGAAACCTCCATGACCTCATTAGTTTCTATTATAACACTGTCAGAGTAACTTTTTTTTTCTTTTAACCATACATTCCTTGCGCTCCACTGGCTATACACAAATATCCTTGGAGGAGAGGTGATGTTAAATGCAACAACAGTGACCATTTTGCCTTCTTCCTCCGTCTAATGCAGTTTTTCTTTCACTTAAGAACCAGAACAATGGTGAACTGTCAGGAGGCAGTGAAGGACACTTTAAAAACTGCAAAAGCACAGTGTCTCAGCCAGGCATGATAATGTATTGTGATACCTGACCAAACAGCCCTAGATGATGCATTTGCAGCATTACAAAGTAGATTCTTGGAGAGCTTATTCACATTTGCTAAAGTGACCATTACAGGGAGAAATTTCCTCTGTAAATTCCCATGTGGTAACATACTCAGCATCTGTTGAAAATTTTCAGCTAAATCATGGTAAAACCTTGTCATGTGCATCAGGCAGTGTAACTCTCTTATAGAAAAGGTGCCTGAGGCATTTACAACCTTCCAAAAGTGGCCCAAATTCATGAACTCCTAGTCTGAGTCGGGGTGGGGTAGTGCAGTATTACCCTTGTAAGGCTCATTAAGGACAACAGCCACAATGATTAAAATTGTCCAAAGAAGTCTTGCCACAATATTCATGATGCTTGGGGAGGTCACTTCATGATGCTTGGGGAGGTCACTTGGGAATAGGTTCCACCAATGCATCTGCATGACCAGTGAAACCATCCAGTCAGCAAGGGAAACCACCCAGGAGGCCAATGGGGTGAAGCAAAAAATGTACTGCAGAATCTCTTCTGAGAAGACTGGGTCAGTTGATCACCGCCTCAGCTACTTCATTAACTTAATGCCTCATCTTAACTTGGAGGTCATGAGTGGAATACTGGGGAATACTCCCCTCTGAGGTATCTGTAATAGGACAGCCTGCCCCCTACAGGAAGTCTAGGTGCTTTATTTTCTACCTCGTCTTCTGTGGAACACCAGAGGGGGCTGCTCTGACTAGCTGACTGGAATCTTCAGATCTATCCTTGTGGTATTTTTCTGTTCCCCTGTCTCTATGAGGAAATGAGATTGGGGCCAAAATTCTAAATAAGAGATGTCTTGAAGTGGACCAAACACTCTGCCAAGCTGACAAATAGCCATCAACTCTTTGGATTGCCCCTGCATAAGATCCTGATCTAGATGAATCAGTACTGAAAAAAACTGATACTGAGGAAATTGGTAAGGTACTCAGTACTGGTACCAAAGTACTTGGTGCCAAATCCCAGAACCTAGGACGATGACAATACCAATCCAGTCATTGTTAATCAAACATTACATAGCTCATTCAAATCCTGTCTTCTGTTAAACCTCACTCCTCCTTCAAAACATTATGCTGCATATATTATTCCCAAAAGTCCCATTTTTTCTATTTAATTTGCTCTTACCCTTTCCTACAGATCTCATTTCCAGTTGTTTTATCTCTGTTACTATATTCACTACTTCTAGTATAGTTGGTTTAGACTTTGATTTCCATTTTCTAGCAATTGCTTTTTATGGCAGCCACCATAATTAGACTCAGCAAGGCCTTACTATGTCCAAACAATTCCAATTCTGTATCATAGCTCAAAAACTAATTTCCTTAATTATACCAATTTGCTTGCCCATTTTTTTCTAATAGAGTAGTCTGCAGGGAAATTCTCACAAAAATATGTTCCCAATTACCTCTTTCGTCCCCATCCTATTTCATACATTTGCTATCTACCCGAGGAAAAAATCTTTTGGAGTCTACTTGGAACATAAAAATACCTATGTAAATACTTCCAAGCAAAGATCCTAAATCTTCTAGACTTTGTTGCATATGTGGGAGTCATACATATACCCCCCATTATTTCTATGTGAATTGCTTATCCAGTCTCTCTTCCCAATCCTTTCTAACCTCGCCTGATTGATTCTTATAGTTGTCATGCAATATTTTATATGCTGTACTAACTATCCTTTTTTAACAGCAGCTTCTGTTCTACAGTCTACTACAAATTCTACCTGTGATGGCTTTTCACTTAGGATCCTTTTATTTGTTTCTCTTTGTCTATACTCTGATATCAATCCTTGATAGGGAAGGCAATCTCTAGACTGCAGTCCAAATAAATTTTTAGCCTCTTCCCATTCTATTACCATACCTCTCTAATTATTTGCTCCCAATACCTTGGTTCTTTTGTCAGTTTTCCCCAGTAAATTCCAGCCCCCACTTGTCTATTTTCTAGATCCCTAATTGCAGTCATCCTTGTTGACAAAATCTCCTTTCTCCTTCCCCATGTTGGCTTAGTTCTTGGAATCAAAAAAACACTTCACCATCAAGACAGCACAAAAATAAAACAAAAAAAAAACACACTGGAGATGGGAGAAACAGTCACCATCCAGAATTGACTATGCTTCCTAGTACTTCGGCATCAAGCCTTCCTGGGAATTACCATTCTATAAGGAAATAGCAGCTAACAATTTCTTGAGCGTAGACACTATGCATTCGGAACATTTACTTAATTCCCTTCCTTTTGGAGAATTTAAGAACATTGGGGGGTAAAGTGTATGACAGGACAACATTGAATAGAGAGTTCAACATAGTTACATCTAAGCTAGGTAGCAGAGGGTACTCTAGGCAGGTGTTGAGAAAAGCTGAAGAAAGGGCTAGAAGTGAGATTATCCCTTCAAGGGCATTGGGCCGTAGAAAAGGTTATGGACATAAAGGTTCCAAAAAAGTTTCTGAGGATGATATATTTTTTGTTAATAAATTTTCCCCTTTTTCGGAGATGTTAAAAGCATTGGTATATAGGTTTTGGCCTATTATCCAACAGGATGATGAGGTTGGCAAAATGTTCATTGGCAGGGTCATATTTTCACAGAGTAGATTTTATAATCCAAAGGAGCTACTTAATGTTAATGTTAGCCATAGAGTGGATGAGAATGTGAACACAGCAGGTACTTTCAGTTGTGGGAAATGTAAGGTGTGTGATATAGTTAAAAACATCTCAGGGAGTTTGATTAGTGGAAAAAAGTTTAAGGCCTTAGGGTCCTACTACTGTAGTAGTAGTGGTGTTGCTTATGCCATTGGATGTAATTGTCAGCCCATAAAATGGCATATTGGCCAAACCAAAAGGATGGTTAAAATAAGGATTATGGAACATGTAGGGGATGTGAGGAGTGTGAGGTTGAATAACCCTGCCACCCAACATTTTCATGCTGCTCATAATGGCAACACCAGTGGTTTATTTTTTACTGTATTGAATAAACTTTATGCAGTACAGGGTGTTGACTATGGGCACATTCTCCTTAGAATGGAAAGTAGGTATATTATTAATTTTGGAACCTTATGGCCCAACGGTCTCAATATGGAGTTGGATTTACATGTATAGTGTTATACATTATTGTCATGTATATTTTAAAAATGCATTATAAATGTTATTATATTAATTTTTTGGAAACATATTATTCAGGTTCACTAGATACTGTTTAAGCATACATTAGTTAGTCACTGCAATTGTTTGATTCTCATGCATTTGTATTACCATGACTCACTGACTAACTGATTGATTAATTGATTAATTGTCTTAATGAATTGTATTTAACCTGGCACTATCCTTATGAGGAATCATTCCCTGGAAGGCTTGATGCCGAAGTACTAGGAAGCATAGTAAATTCTGGATGGTGACCGTTTCTCCAGTCTCCAGTGTGTTTTTTTTTTTGTTTTTTTTTTAGTTCTTGGAATACCTTCTGCTAATTTATGAATATAATATTCTGTATGGTTATTGTTATAGTCCTTAAGGATCTGCATCCAAAATCCCAGTCTCCCCTTGTTTCTTGAGCTTCCTCCAAGTTCATCATCATCCCTTTCCACTTTGAATTATAGCTTTCTGCTTGTGCTATGTATAAGAGTCTTATTGTGTAGCTCTGAAACACCCCTTCAAATCAGGTAATCCCAAACCACCTTGTTCTATTGGAATGATTAGTTTATCCCACTTGAGTCTTGCCATATTTCCCTCTGAGATAAAATCCTTCAACTCTTTATTAATTGCTATTCACAACTTCTCTGGTTGATAAAAATATGCTTGACCTGTGTATAAAACTAAAGGGACTAAAAACATTTTGACTTCTTATATCTTGCTATCTATATCCATAAAACAGAGCTTCCAGTTTCTCAGTTTTTGTATTATCTTTTGTTTAGTTACTTCCCACATATCCTTAGCTACCATAGCAGAATCCTTTTTAATCCATACCCCTTAGTACTCATTATATCATGTCCCCATAAATATGGGTATTGCTGAACCAATTTGCGTGTGGGTACATAATTTACAGCTATTACCTTTGTTTTATCTTCATTAATTTTGTATCCTGAAATGACTTGAAACTGTCTCAAAATGTTCCATAACTCTGAGATGTTCTTTTCTGGTTTTATCAGGTATAAAATAATATCATTTGTAATTAAAGTCAGCTTTTCTTGACTACCATACTAATTATATCCCTGAATTTCTGAGTCCCTTATTTTTTTTTACCAATGATTCTAAATAGAAAGAGAATAGAGAAGAGTTGTAGTTTTTTGTCTGTCCATATAGGAAAGATGTTTAAGGCCTAGGATCCTCTTTGTGAGGTACTTTTGCGGCCTCTCCAGTTGTTGCAGGTGTTTAGTGAGGTACATGCCAAATGGGGGGGTCTATATCATATATTCAAAATTCCAAAATATCGAACACCATAAGCTCGAACTTGGAATTTCAAAATATGATAACATCGAACACTCAGAATAGCGAATTTTTTCCCAGAGAATAAATTTGCTGTTCCGAGAAACATACACACAACACAAGCACACCAAAATAAATAAACCACACACATACACTTAACAAAACCCTACTTCTAACCCTACACTAAAGCATACATACATTCCTATCTATCCACTAACCTTAACCCACACCCTAACCCTAAGGTCCGTAACTATCGCACACTTACCCTACGAAACTATACACAAACAAACTAATTAATACACACAAATACACTTAACAAAACCCTACTTCTAACCCTACACTAAACCGTACATACATTCCTATCTATTCACTAACCTTAACCCGCACCCTAACCCTAAGGTCCGTAACTATCGCACGCTTACCCTACGAAACTATACACAAACAAATGAATACACACACATACATTTAACAAAACCCGGCTTCTAACCCTACACCAAATCATACATACATTCCTACCTATCCACTTACCTTAACCCACACCCTAATCCTAAGGTAACTATCACACCACAGTTGAGGAAATAGTAAAGCCATGTAACGGCCCACTGAAATCTTGCCCTAGGTAAGAATTCCATGTTCCGTGGCTTCACTATTTTCATCCTTCGATGCAGTGGCGTAACTACGAGAGGCGAAGTGAGGCAATTGCCTCATGGCGCCAAGCGGCAGGGGGCACTTTGGGCAGGGCATTTAATTAAAAAAAATAGTTTTGTTTTTTTTTTTTTTTTTAGGGCGTTCGTCTTTAAGAAGTGTAGTCGCGGGCCGCAGGCATGCTGACATCATCGCACGCAGTGCAGCACATCAAGTTTGCGAGCGGGAACCGAAATGGACGGTTGAGGACTACTTGCGAGCGAGCGGTTCGGTTAAGTCAAGGACTACTCAAGTAACTTGCGAGCGGGTCTGGGAACTAAAACGGATGGACAGGATGGAAGATAGGATTTCACAGTGAGTAATGTGTGGAAGATGGGATTTCAGAGTGAGAGGTGTGTGTGTGGGATTTCAGAGTGAGAGGTGTGTGTGTAGGATTTATTTCAGAGTGAGAGGTGTGTGTGTGGGATTTATTTCAGAGTGAGAGGTGTGTGTGTGGGATTTCAGAGTGAGAGGTGTGTGTGTGGGATTTCAGAGTGAGAGGTGTGTGTGGGATTTATTTCAGAGTGAGAGGTGTGTGTGTGGGATTTATTTCAGAGTGAGAGGTGTGTGTGTGGGATTTATTTCAGAGTGAGAGGTGTGTGTGTGGGATTTATTTCAGAGTGAGAGGTCTGTGTGTGGGATTTCAGAGTAAGAGGTGTGTGTGTGGGATTTCAGAGTGAGAGGTGTGTGTGTAGCTGTGGGATTTCAGAGTGAGAGGTGTGTGTGTGGGATTTATTTCAGAGTGAGAGGTGTGTGTGTGGGATTTATTTCAGAGTGAGAGGTGTGTGTGTGGGATTTCAGAGTGAGAGGTGTGTGTGTGGGATTTCAGAGTGAGAGGTGTGTGTGTGTGTGTGGGATTTCAGAGTGAGAGGTGTGTGTGTGGGATTTATTTCAGAGTGAGAGGTGTGTGTGTGTGTGTGTGTGTGTGTGTGTGTGTGTGTGTGTGTGTGTGTGTGTGTGTGTGTGTGTGTGTGTGTGTGTGGAGTGTTTCTCCCTGAGCCTCTGCTAAAAATTAGCTTTTGCTCCAAGTCAGACTTTCCTGGTTAACAAATGTTAAAAAAAAAATGACACTCATTTGAATATCAGACTTCATATTCTTCAGAAAGTGCATGGTGACACAAAAGCTTTTATTCTAGCAATTTTCTAAGTGTATAAGATGGATATTTGAAATTTATCCCTATCTTTGGGACTGTATTCCCCCTGTTATTGGCTTCATCCAGGTTTTGTGCTAAGGTTGAGAGCTATGGTAAGAACTGAATTCACTGAATATGTTTGGGGGCTATATTCCCCCATTACTGGCTTTGCCCAGGTGTTTTTTGCTAAGAGGTTGAGAGCTGTGGTGAGAACTGAATTCACTGAATGTTTGGGGGCTATATTTGATGCTGAAGGCTGTGGGTTCTACTCCCACAGCAGGTAGATGCATTGCTGATCTGTACTGTGTTGTAAAGGGGGGTGGATGCTGCAGTCCTTTTTGGCAAAGATACCTAGTAACTATGAACCTGTTATCAGTTTGCTATCCATTCCCTATTGCGGTATTACTAGCTTATGTTTTAATGCATGCAACAAAGGCAATTTATTCTTCAAGGGCAACAGTCACTTTATTTGTAGATGAAACAATGACATATAAAGTTGTTTGCTAGCAGCAACCTCTTTATTAGTTACAGATTTCTTTAATGTGGCTTTTACTACTTCAGAGATTGTGCATATTTACTGATACTGGTGGACTATAGAAGGTTGAGTAGACTTTTTATGATGGAAATGTTCTGAATTGGGCAGTTTTGTCATTGGTGTATGCATTTTGATTCATTGTTTACTGGAAAAAATGTTCAAAACAATACACTTAAAATGCCCTCTAACAACTGTACTATATTGTACAAGGAATATAATGTAATACAGTCAGGAAGGTGTATCAAAGAGCATGTGTATGTTTCATGTTCAAGGGGCCTAAGACAGCCCAGAGTTAATATTTATCTGCCACTGGCAAAATGTATTTTCTTTGAATGTGGGTCAGTCTTCTTATGATATTTGTGCATCTGATAGCATCAACTGCATTATCCTTGCATTATTTTATTTACAAGAGAGCAGAGGTGAGGTGACATAGTATATATCTGGGCCTGCTTATCTTGCATCATCCAGCTTCTCTTCTACAGTGCACTATCACTGTCTCTACACAACAGAAAATGTCGGATGAGACACATGATTTCCTCATTCAGGTATATATATAGTGGTATGTTGCTCTGACTGTTTTGCACAGGGACCTTGGTAGTAAAATGTATGGTGGTAACACAGTATTTTTCTTTCACAAAGCAGCTGATTTGGCTAGTGGTATGTTGCTCTGACTGCTTTGCATCCAGACAGAAGGATGAGTATGAATTCCCGCGATGGTGGCAAGAAAAAGCTTAGTGGTGCTCAGCGTAGAAAGCGAGAGAGACAGAAAGAGGTTGCAGAAAGTGAACTGCTGAAAAAAGTACCAAAACTGAGCGCATACTTTATTGCTCCACAAGCGTCTTGTAGTGTGACTTTGGAACAGCGGGAAGAAGGACAAGGGATAACGAACAAAGATATTCAGCAGCCAGAGGACGATCAGAAGAATGCCAGTACTCACTCTGAATCCGATGATGCCCTGAATGAACAGAATGTTCCTAAACATGAGGCTCAACTACCAGAATCAAGTGCATCGACAGAATTGCTACCGCCCTCTGCTGACCGAGCATATTTTGGAAGCAAGACATTAAGCGCTTTTGAAAAGAGATTTGTTGTGATGGGTGGTGCATTGCAGCCGCCTGGTCCGTTCCCGAAACAGGCAGAAGGCCTTAATAAAGGCTGCAGCTTCCAGGAACATTTCTACACATGCAAAACGAAGTCTGGCTTGAGTTTCAGAAGAACATGGTTGTCCTACAGCACGGCTGGTGACAAGTGCTACTGCATTCCATGTTGGCTGTTTGCATCACCGATAAGAACTGGCGATTCATGGACTGACGGTACTTGTAACTGGAAGAATTTGTCGCGTTCCATACAGATACATGAAAATTCAGCGACCCACGCAAAAGCTTGTCAGATTTTTACTAATTGGAAGAACAATGTCACTGTCGATGTCCTGACCGACAAACAGATTATGCAAGACCGTAAGTACTGGCGCTGTGTTCTGGATCGCATAGTGAATCTGATCATTACCATGTCAAAATGCAACATTGCATTTTGAGGTCACCGTGAAAATGACAGCTACACCTACGATGACAGGCCCGGCTCACGAGGATGTTTCCTGGAATTCATTCACTTAATTGCCAAGTACGATCCTGTTTTGGAAAACTTGCTGAAGCAGCCAAAAGGAACCACCAAGTACTTGAGCGGGTCAATTCAAAATGAAATCATTTACATTCTGGCAAGAGAGGTAAAGCAGCAGATCATAGACGAAATGGCCGATGCACCGTTTGTATCTCTTATAATGGATACAACAGTGGATTGCTCAAAGATGGATCAGTTGAGCAAAATATTTCGGTATGTGACTGTCAAAAAGAATAACGAAGGGAGGCCGGTAAGCTTGCATATCCAGGAATTGTTCTTGGGGTTCACCAATGTTGAAAGCCAGAAGGGTCAAGATTTGGCATCCGTAATTACAAAGGAAATTGAAAGTGTCACTGACCTGAAGAAGATTTGCGGTCAAGGATATGACGGAGCCGCCAACATGAGTGGTGCTTACAAGGGTGTCCAGTCTTTAATGAAGCAGAAAGCACCAAAGGCCCATTATGTTCACTGCAGTGCTCATGCATTAAATTTAGTCATAAATGATGCTGTTAAGAATGTGAAGGACATTCGGAACTTTTTTGACATGCTGGAAAAACTGTATGTATTCCTCAGTGCTATTAGCAGATGGAATCGCTTACAGAAAGATAGTAGCTGCTGCTCAATTACATTAAAGCAACTTTGTCCTACACGTTGGTCATCACGGAATCAAGCCTTGATAGCTCTTCACAGCCGGTTTGTTGATGTGATGAAACTGTTGACTGTGTTGTCACTGACTGGCAAGGACAGTAATGAGAAAGGCGAGGCATCGTCGCTGAAGAAATATTTTGAACGCTTTTCGTTAATGATGAACATTGTTTTACTGTCACGCATTCTGGGACCACTAGACATTATCTCCAAGAAAATGCAGTCACAACAATCCGATGTCACATCTGTTTGCATTCTGTTGGAATCACTACTGAAGGACCTGAGTGAACTTCACAACAACTGGGAGACTGTTTTGTTCTCGGCCAAGGAGCTAGCTCAAAGTTGGGGCATGCCATCCGAGTTTGACAGTTCAGAGAGGGTTTCTCGTGTCAAGAAGTTTCACGATGAACTTTCAAATGACTGCAGACTGGAGTCAGCAGAACAGCACTATAAGGTCAAAGTGTTCAACAGAATCATTGACTACGCCATTGTCCAGATAACAACACGATTCAAGTCACTGCGAGATACTGACCAAGTCTTCACATGCTTGAAACCTATGACAATTACTGAAACGAATGATGACGAACTGCTGAAGATGTCAAAGAGTCTGATCACGGAGTACTCAGATGACATTTCAGATGAGCTGCCTGATCAACTGCTCCTGCTTAAAATGACTTTCAGTGTCACATTGTCAGCGCAGAAATCTATCAAGGACTTGGCCGAATTCATCTTGATAACTCATTCAGAATCATCTTCCAGCTTTCCAGATATAATCACTGCTTGTTTGCTGTATCTGACACTTCCTGTGACAGTTGCCAGCGCTGAAAGAAGTTTTTCAAAGTTGAAGTTGATAAAGACATTCTTGTGTAGTACAATGTCTGAGGTTCGACTTAGTTCTTTAGCCATTCTGTCAATTGAGAGCCGACGCCTGGAAGACGTGGACACTGACAAGATCATTGACAGTTTTGCTGATAACAAAGCCCGCAAGAAGTCATTCTAAGAGTAGGATTGAACAATGGAGGTACAATTCACATTCTGGTATCTATATAATGTACTGTTTTATAATTGTTTTTTTTTTTACTTTTTGCTGAAATAGCACGTCTCCAGATTTCAGTGTTTTATGCCACTGTCATAGGTCAAGCGAACGTGACTATATGTGATTTCTTTGGCTTCGTCATCTCGATGGCTTGGGTTCCCGGGGGGGATGTTGGGGCACCTAGGAAAAGTTTGCCTCAGGGCGCTTCTAACGTAGTTACGCCACTGCTTCGATGTAGTGAGTTCGATATTATAACATTTGAAGTTTTGCAACTTCAATGTTATAATATAGACCCAAATGGGGCATTGTACTCAATGACTGGCCTAATGAGGAAAGAGTAGAGGGAGACAATGACCTCTTTCTTCTTGGATGCAAAACCCTTATTAATGAGATGTGCCACATAGAAGGACTTTCTGACCACAGTGGCAATATGGTGGTCAAAAGAGAGGGTGCCATCAACCTGTGTTCCCAGATCTCTTATAATGCCTTCTATGTTCAGTGGACTACTTTCGATGTGGTAATTCATGTGAACCGAGTTTTTCCTAAAGGGGATGATGACACATTTTTTGCCATTGAGCTTAAGGCCATGGTTCTGACACCATTCGTTGGTCTCAGTGAGGCCTTTCTGTAAGATGTCAAGATCACTTGGGGAGTTAATAATAGCTCCCAACTTGCAATTGTCTGTGAACTTTATCAGCTAGAGTCCCTTCGTGTTGGCCTGGACTTCAGAGAAGTAGACATCAAACAGGAGAGGACCCAGGACCTAACCCTGTGGGACTCCACTCGTGACTAGTCAGCAGTCTGACTTGGAGTCAGCTACTTTCACACTATGGGTTCTACCTGTGAGCCAGTTTGCAACCCACCTAGTGATACCGGGGTTGATGCCTAGCTTAGTCAGTTTTTCTATGATTCCTGACTGGGGAATGGTATCAAAGGCCTTGGCCAGATCAAGGTAGGCTGTATGAACCACCTTGTCTTCATCCACAGCTCTGGTGACTATCTCAAAGAAGTTGACCAAGCTGAGCAGGCATGACCTACCCTTCACATAACCAATCTGTGTGGGATCCAGAGTTTGGAGATCCCCTATATCCTTGTTTATTAGGTCCATGATGATGGGTTCCATAGCTTTGCATATCAGACTCATCAGGCTAATGGGGTGATAGTTCCCAGGGTCTGTAGAGGGATACCTGTAGCAGTGCACCATTCGGTAGGGACAAAGCCTGAGGTGAAGCTCTGATTAAACAGGGCAAATAACAAACGGGATATAGGACACCCCTGCCTAATTCCTCTCCTCAAACAAAACTTTTTTTTTCTCAAAAAAATTTTTATTGATTTATAAACATTACATTTAGGAGTTGTATAAAGATTAACAATTTGATAAAACAGAATGCAACTCTTGTTGGAGTTAAAAAAAGGAACATTAAATAACAAATCCCAATATATACAATATATGCAATCGGTAACCATAAAATAAGTGATAAATTAAGACATTATACACATTAATATAAATAAAATATGATTAACAAAATAAAAGTGCTAATCATCAAGACCAGAAAAAAAAACTCTAGAAGGTATTAATTATTAATAATACTTAAAACCTTCCCCAGCACTCTGTTTTTTAAAGTCATTTTTATTGGACTCTTAACCAAGTTTTTTTGAGCATCAATATATAGGTAAGCCATTATTTGAAAAGTATCCCAATTTAATTTAGTACGATCAAGCCAATTTTGAGTAATGTAAAGTTTTATAAGAGAACAAATAAAAATAAGTACGTGAGTATCCAATTTGGAAAGATAAACTATCGGTATATGAAGTATAGCAAATTCCCAGGACAGCGTAGATTTATGATACCCCATTCTCTGCAGTCTTACCTTCAAAGAGGTCCAAGGTTTATGAGAAAAATGACAATACCACAGGATATGTAAGAGGTCAGCTTGGGGAAAAGAACAACATGTGCACGATGGAGATTTACTGGCATTAAATTTATTTAATTTATATGGAGTATGATAGGTGTTATTGCTAATCATTAATTGTGTGTAGATCAATTTCTTAAATGGAGTAAATTCTCTGGTATTTCTGATTGCTAGAAGTTTTTGATTCTCAGTTATTTGAGAATTATGATTCAACCAGATATTTGAAAAAAGACAGTTCTGGTCTAGTGTTAACTTGTTTATCAGTTTATAAGACTTTGATAACATTTTCACTGATGACGATAATGTTTTAATTATCATTTTTAAATTATTAAGATCAAGTTCTGTAAGTTTTATGAGATCAAACTTTATCATAATTACCTCTCTTATTTGACGTAAAACTGTAGTGCATTTCCAACTAACTTTTAGAATCTTACGTAAATTTGCTAGTGACAAGTCTTTATATTTCAAGATATCCCAAACTTTTAACTTTTTAATAAGAGGATAATTTGTTAGGTTAAATGGAGAGTTATCTAACATTATGTTCGGATTTAGATGAAGTGGTTGAAAGAGGTGAAAAAACTTATCAAGATTGCAGATTTTTAATAAATTCTGAAAAGCCTTAATCTTGTGTTTAAGAAGGGTCAACATTTTACAGGTGCTCTTCATATTTAAATAAATAAAAGAGATGGCCTCTGGATTTATATTTTTAGATAAAATATAATGATACCACATCCTAACCCATATTGGGTACTGAATACCTTTACTACTATTAAAGTTAGATATAGTTAATAGCTTATTTGCTGAAACAATTAGATAGTAAAGGTAGAAATTTGGTAATCCCAAACCTCCTTTATCTTTAGTAATTGACAATCTAGAATAGGAGATCCTAACTGATTTGGGAAACCACATAAATTTTGCTAATTCTTTACTTACCTTCTCGAAAAAAGACTTGGGAATTATCTGATCCGAAGAATTGAATTGATATAAAAATTTTGGAAGAATATTCATTTTAATTATTGCAGCTTTTGATAAAAGTGACAAATTTAGCTGTTCCCATCTATTCATGTCAGACGTTATAGATTTCCATATTTTACTCATGTTGTTTTGAAATGAGGAGTGATTATTGTGCTCCATGTTAATTCCCAATTATTTCACACCAAAAGTAATCTAGATTTGTGAATCAGAAAACAAATACAATTTATGAACCTTATGATTTAAAGGAAGAATATGGGTTTTTGAAGGATTTATAAGATAATTCGAAGCAAGAGAGAAACGTTCAATAGAATTTGTTATTTTACTAAGGTCAGATAATGGAGTTTGGAAATATAATACTAGGTCATCAGCAAATGCAGAAAAAAATATTTTTGTGTTAAAGATCCTCGGAATATTATGAAAGGTGTTTTGAGTAATATATAACAACAGTGGTTCCAAGTATATATTAAAAAGAAAAGGGGACAAGGGGCAACCTTGCCTTGTACCTCTGGTAATCTTTATAGGGGAAGACGTGTAACCATTAATATACAGACTAGTATACATATCCTTATATAAAATGTTTTTATTAAATTTATAAAGGATATGGGGAAATTAAAGCATGTCATAGTTTGAAAAAGAAAATCCCAACATACTCTATCAAACGCATTTGATGCATCAAGAATCAATGCATATATTGGGTTAGAATCGTTTTTTAAGAGATGAATAATAGATTCCAGAGTCAGGGTGTTATCCCATGCATGTTTATGAGACATAAAACCTGTTTGGTCTTGAGAAATAATTGAAGGTAAGACCTGTTTTAATCTGTTGGCCAAAATTGATGATAAAATCTTTATGTCTAAATTGATTAAAGAAATGGGCCTGTAATTTGAGGGGTTCATTTTCTCTTTATTATTTTTCAGAATTAGTATAGTTTTAGACCTGTTCCAGTAAAGATCAGATATGTCCTTGATTTTAATGTAGTTGTATACTTTAAAGAGAAAAGGAACAATTACCGACTTAAAGGATTAAAAAAATTCCAGTGTAAACCCATCTGGACCAGGAGAATTACCCGATTTAAGTCTATCAATTGAATCTGAAATTTCTTGAAAAGTAAGAGGAGCAGAAAGTAAATTTTGTTGATTTTCATTTAACTTAGGGAATCTTAAAGAGCTTAGAAAACTATTTATATGATTGTTAATCAATGAATTGGATGATTTAGAGTATAACTCTGTATAGAGTAAAGTAAAAAGATGTATAATTTCCTTATCTGTATTATATAATTTATTTTTGTGTAATAAAGATGAAATTTTAGGTCTATCGAAATTATTTTTAATTATTCTAGCTAAGATTTTAGACGGAACTTGAGCCCATTCTGAATAGGTAGCTAGTAATCTTTGATCTACTATAGAGAGGTCATTCTGATGTAGTAAGATTAGTTCTTTTTGACAGTCTATAATTTGCTTTTCAAGAACATGATCTTGATTTAGTCTAAATTGATTTTCAAGATACTGGATTCTAGATTTTAGAAAAACTTCTTTTTTATTATATTGTTTTTTAAGGTATGCAGATTTACCGATAAACATTCCTCTTAATCTCGCCTTACAAGCAGCCCATTGAACGTCGTAAGGAATATCTGTTAAATCCAGATCATGTTCCATTTCCTGAATTATATCAGAACACTGTTTACATATATCTTTATTTAAGAGTAAATTGTTGTTTAGCGACCAATTGTTTTTGTGAATATTATTTTTATCATTATGAGTAATGTTTAGATTTAGTACAATTCTTGAGTGATCCGAAAAAAATCTGGGTTCAGTATAAAAATCCAATATAAATTTTGAAAGAAAATTAGAAACCAGAAAAAAATCCAAACTAGACCAAGAGCGATAACATTTTGAATAATATGTATAAATTTCTTTCTTATTTGAGATTTTTATAAAATGCAGTGGGTCAATTAAATTATATTCCAAAATTAAATCTTCGAGGGACAGAGATGCTTGGTAATTATGAGAAGTGGGACAACTAGAGCGATCAATTTCTGGGTTTATGACTGCATTCCAATCCCCTCCTACTATAATATAATGATCCTTATAAGATGTGAGTATATTATATATTTTTAAGATAAAAGAATGTTGTTGACTACAAGGACCATATAAATTTAGAACCAAAAGTGGTTTATCAAGATTATGAAAAGTAGCTGTAAAAAGGCACCATCTACCTTCATTGTCGGATTTCTCATCAATTATACTCCCTAAGAATTTATGTTTAATAATTATAGCCACTCCCCTAGAATAAGAAGAATCCCCAGAAGCTACTATCTTCTTGATCCATTTTTTATTTTTTTCCTTGTCCCAAACATCACGAGGAATATGTGTCTCTTGAATAAAACAAATATTGGCTTGTGATTTAAATATCAAATGGAATAATAAGGATTTTTTGGCTTTGTTTTGAATTCCTCTAACATTCCAGGACTCAACTATTATGTCATTTGTCATAAGAGCAATATAAGCTCGATATTAAATTAATGAAAATATAGTGTATTAACCTGAACAGAATAGAACTAATACCCAACAGAAAAACAATACATCTCTTCTGGTCTTGATTAGATAATATCACAACAATAAATATACCCACAAAGAAATAATAATTATGAAATTATACACTTCCTTCTTTCTAACCCTGGTGTCTGCCCACCATTCCCCTATTACAGAAGGAAGATCAAGGAAAAAGAGAATAAAATTAGAACTTTTGGTTACCAAAAACTTTAATGTAGTACAAAAAACTTTACTTAGAGCCCTTAAAAGGACTAAAACCCAAACAATAAAACTAAACATATTTACAAATCTGTCTAAACTCAAGACGTCCAACATATTCAATCCCTATACAGTTGTAACCACTGGCTCCTATAATACAGAAAGGTCTAAAATTTAAATGCTTTTCCTCACAAATCTCATATGCAAATTTTGGCCTAAATAAGCAGATAAATTGCAATTTGTCATATGAATTATATTGTTTGTTAAAACGTAAGTTTGAATTACCAGAGTATAACTAGATTAATTAACTAAAATTATTATGTACAGCCAAATATCTAACTAAACTGAAGAACATGTTTAGAATTATAATACATTAAACTAGGACTAATAAATATTAAACTAAAAGATAAAGGAAAATCTGACCCCAAATCAACATCATATGCCATTTTGTAAACCTAAATAAGTTAAATCAAATATATACAAATCTAATAAAAAGATTATATTCATGACAAAACTTTTTTTATGCCAGAAGTTAACATCCAATGATCCGATGAACCATTATAAACATAAGCCTATTACTAAGCAAAGAATAACAGCATAAACATCATCCATCTTAAGTGCCATTTACGTACATGTCTGCAATCAAACTATTGTTAAGATTACAAGCCTATAAAAACAGCCTACACTTCCTCTACAAGAAATACGGCATAAATATACCTAATGCGGCACTTTAAATTTTGATAAAAAGGAAACAATAGACCCTAAACAATCACAATAAGACACAAGATCCAATAACAGAAGTGATCTGACATGAAAGATCTACCCTAAATCACAAGGGTTATTACAACACAATATATATGACCAGGATAACAGCCAAAAGAATTCCAACATCTGACAAGCCATTCAAAGGAGATTCCTGACCAACTTGCCATTATTAGAGATGAAAAACTACCCCTAACCATGTCTCAGGCAAAATATATTCCTAAATACATGTAAAATAAGAGACCACAGAAGCAACAAGCATCACTATTTCCAAATAAAACATTAACTATCAGAGACCATAAAAATCTGTATGTATTTTGCCCCAAATTTAAACAGCCATCTATGAATCAGATACTCACTATTGTCATTTAACTTGAAGCCTCAGATTTGACATCATAAAAGTAAAATTAATTTTCCAGTTAGTTTTAACTAGATACCATTACAGAAAAAAGCACAATCTAAAAATACATCCAGATGTCAGTGCATATAGTTATTAATTCAATAAGCAGAAATTTGTTATTTAAAAACATCCAATAAAATTGAAATATAAGGGCTTAATATTAAAACAGAAAGGTATACTGAACTGACATAAGTCATGCCCATCTAAATAAAACATTGAGAGATAATCTCGTTATGGAATAAATGTGTAAGTAACTTTTTGAACTGAAATGTTAGCGTAAACACATAATTTGAGACATATCTCTCAGTTGCATTCAATAACAGACAGATCGGTCCATTTATTAAGAAGACACGACCCCTGTAAAATACATCTATGCTGTTTACATTGAGTTTAACATAAATCAAATATTAAAGAAATCTACATTTATAAACTTTAGACTGGAGAGAACCATACCATTTGTTCGCAATAAGGATGCTTCTGTCTTTGCGACATTATCTATTGAGCTACTTAAAGGCATACAAAACATATGAAGCATCCAGCATCCCCGTTTAGCTTGCAACAACATATTTCATATAAAAGAACTCTGCACATACCATCAAATCTTCACTTGCTCGACAAGACACAGCGCAATAATTAACTTAAACTGTAAAGCGCTGAGTTTAGAATTACCCGATGTCTGTATGCGCTCAAATTGCTTGCATAAGTGATGATGTCACTCTGAGGCTCCGTAGATTCAACATAAAGTGCGTGGGTCTATCGGAGAGTCCGTTACTGCAAAAATGAACAATCTTACACTTTTTAAAGTCTCGAGAGGTGAATAGATTCCTTCCAAAATAACATAAGAGTAATATCAGCAATAACAGTATATTTACATAGTGATTCATATGCTGTTACAACGGAACACAATGTCAGCAACTGAATATATGAGAATGTTAAAATATTAAACTAGTGATAACTGTCAAAGACAATTAAAGGAACTTGAGCATACTATAATAAAAGCTTAATTAACTGTTTGTGTAAAGACAATTATGAATCAATTAAGTACTTTAAGTCACTTTTTCATTTAGAGACACAACATATTAGCTAAAAAATATTAGCACATTTAAAGCTTGATAAAGAATGCACTATTAAGACATAGATTCAGGAAGCTTCTTGAATATTTTTAAAAATATTTCTTTTGCTTCCTTAGGATCTGTCATTATAAGTAAAAGACATGGTATTTGGATAACTCATTCTAAACCTTATCCCTCTTTTAATAAGATCTGCACAATAAGGTGAAAGCTTTTGCCTTTTCATTTTTATTTGTTGAGGAAGATCCTGTGAAAATGACAGTTTATGTTTTTTCCAGACAAACTGTTTTTTGATTTTTGCTGCTTCTAAAATCTGAAAAGTGTCTTGAAAATTCAGTAACTTAGTATATATGATCCGAGGAGAGGTAGAATTCTGACTGGCACGCAATGCTCTATGTGCTCTCTCTATAATTACAGTTTTTGAAGTTGCCTCACAGTTTAATAATGCCTCAAAAATCTGTTTTGTCACTGATAACAAGTTTTGATTCTCATAGGATTCTGGCAAACCTCTGATAATAATGTTATTTCTACGACTTCTAGATTCTAAGTCCAGCAATTTAGCCTGAATTTCTGTAATAATCTTATCTTTAGCTTTAATATCTCTTTCCACTGTGTCAGTTCTTATTTCTAAAGCAGTATTTTTACTTTCAATAATATCCATTTTTTCACTTATTTGCTTTAGAGTCTTACCAAAGTCAGTAAATTGTTCAGAGAAATTTTGAATAGCATTTTGAATTGGTTGTAATGCTAATTTTAGTTCATCTAAATTAAAGTTTGAGTCATTTGCATCTTTATTACTTACTTTAGTACTTTCAGAAGGATGTTTAGTGGTTCTTAGTCTTTTTGAACTGGTATCCTTCTCAGGTGAGAGCATTGAAGAGAATTTGGCCTTTGTTGCCTGTGTCTCCATGGAGTCAGATTTAGCAGCCATGCCCAGAGTGGAGGTGTGAAGTCAGGATAGCAAATTCTGGGAGGAGTCTTTAAGCTGGATGTGTCCAAGACAATTGAAGCCACAAAAAAACTGTTCTGAGGTAAAATAATTCCAAAGCTAAGATTTCCAAAGAAGAAAATAATCCAAATACGAAGACAAACTCTTAGAGAAGCATTTTGTTTAAAAAACTGAGGAAAAATATCACTCCAAAGTTGTAAAAAAAGTTAGATATTAAATAACTGTGAGGAGCTCAGTGAGTAGGGACTAATCTAGTCGGCAGCCATCTTGTATGCTCCTCAAACAAAACTTATCAGTGAGGAACCCACCCACTGCAATTTTCACCTCTGATTCCTTATATATCCTCCTAATCAACCTTATAATTTTATCAGGGAATGGAAATGCTTCCATTGTTCTACTCATAAAATCCTAGCTTACTCTATCAAATGCTTTCTCTGCATTAAGACCAGTAACAACGGTGGTATTTTCTTACATTCTGCTTCTGTTCTATAAATTTTATCAACTGTTTGCCTCCCCTCTACACAACCACATTGATCCTTATCTATCAATTTTGGCATCACCTTTGCCATTCTTTTTGCCATTACAGACATAAACACTTTATAATCATGGTTTAGAATTGAAATTGGCCTATATGAAGCTGGATCTAATGGGTATTTACCGTCTTTAGGTATTATAGCCACCACTGCTTTCCTCCGGGATGTTGGTGCTTCTCCTCCCTTTAAAATACTGTTAAACAAAACCTTCCAGATATTTATCAGTTTTTTCCCCTTCTAGCTTCCAAACTTCCGCACAAATGCCACCTATTCCTTGGGACTTTCCTGTAGATTGTTTATACATCACTATTTTTATCTAATTTCCTCCTATCCTAACTATGAGCAATTGAGCCTCATCTACCTCTAACCCTGGCATGTTTAATTCTTCCATAAACGTTTCCATTTCTTTCTTGTCTAGATTTCCATATTTCTCTGTTTTACACAGATTTTCATAAAATTTCCAAAATATTTCTAGCACCTCTAATGGATTTCTGGTGATCTTCCTTGTTATAGGCTCTCTCTTAGCTTGGTAACAACCCTTTTTACTTTCTGTTGCCTGAGACATTGTGCTAAAAGTTTTTTGCTCTGGAGTTATCAAAAAAACAGTTGCTTAACATCAATCTTTCTAAACTCATGCATATTGTCAAAGTAATCTCTTATTTTCTGTTTAGTATTCTGCAGTTGCTCCTTTTCTTGTTCTATGAGATTCCTCCTACTCTGCAATACTTTAACCTTTATCAGCCTGTCTAAATAATTCTACATATATATAATACATATATATATATATATATATATATATATATATATATATATAAAATACATATAATACAAATATATAATACATATATATATACATATATATATATATATATATATATATATATACACACACACACACACACACACACACACATATATATATATATATATATATATATATATATATACATATACATATATATATATATTTATATATATATATATATATAAATATATATATATATATATATATATATATATATATATATATATATATATATATATATATATATATATATATATATATATATATATATATATATATATATATATATATATATATATATATATATATATTTATATGAAGAAAGAAGGACATAACAATAAAGCATACAAAAGGAATGAGAAGGGACTCAACAGCAACCCCAGTATTATATAGCGCTGTAGCATATGTCATACAAACTGGGGCAGGAGTGAGAAAAGCACTGCTACTCATACCACAGGCAGGATATTACCAGTGGGAGTAACATTGTTGATCTGCTAAGTCTACTTTACACTTAAAGGGTAGTCCCTGGTGGGACTAACCAAAATTGATAGACTGTTTGGCCATCCGACCATTACACAAGCAAAGGCAGGTATGTTCAAGGACTAAATGGTGGGAGAGCCTGAGAATACATGGGTTGGGACAACATACGTGTAGGGCCCCTAACACTCGGGAGAGGCAATGTGTGGAGGTGTGTCATGGCTGTGATTGCAACTGGACAATGGATGGTATGCATATATGTTGAACTCGGGTGGGGTGGAGGAACTATGGGTATGAAATTATGGATCCAGGCGTGCCAGGGTTGGATGGGCTGGTTCTAATTGGACCGCCTCGTGGATGTCAGCGAGTTCATTATAAGTATATATGCATACACACATGCAGACATCTATATGTAGAAGTACATTCTCTGTAACACATTCATTCCATTTGCAGACATAAATAACATGAATGTGTCCTTACAAACCTCGACAGTAGATAGAATAATAGGTTGTGCATAAAAGGGAAGGGATGAAACTGTTAAAACGCAGAAGTGCGTACAATGTCCAAAGTAAGTGCTGTGCTGAAAAAATCAAATGTGAGGACGTTCTCACACATGGAATCATTCCTGTGATCTGCCTGCTATGGCAATGCCAATTACTAAACCGGTCTATTTGTAAAAGAAATACACTGAACACGTACATAATTAGGCTCTCATGTGTAACATGTGCGTTACCACATAGTCATACTTATTAATTTATTGTAGTGTCATGTTAACGGGAGTAAGGGTATAATGAAGTATAGAGTCTAATCTTAACATAAAGACATGTGTGCCATGTGGGACAACCCAAAAATTGCAAATAGTGTCCTTTTGGTCGCTCATGTCACCAAAGTTTGTGAACTAAAAGTTTGGGAGTTCTGAAGATACGTGGAGTGAGTCAACCGATGCGATGGGTCTACAGGAGTAAGGAGTGGCCAATGTGTAGATACACCACTAATCCAACTGGAGAATGGATGAGTGCAGTGTTAGGGAGGAGTTGGGGTGGGTGTTTGGGGAACCAGGAGTCATGGGTGTATGGGTATATATGCAAATGAAGCAGCAAAACCATAGTGTATTGGTTAGAGCAACCACCTAACGAACAGACATTCCCATTCCGAATCCCACTGCATCACATACCATTTACCATCAGTAATCTGTACATGAACTTATTTCAACATCTGTCTGCTGTATAACCTGCAAAATAACAATTAAAAGTGAACTGGAGTGAAGAGTCAGTGTCATAATGAATAAGGCACTAGTAAGCAGGTTTAAGCATATATAAACACCAGTAAGCGTGTGTAAGTGCATTTGCGTGGGGTATGCATTGCTTTACAGACACACACACACACACACACACACACATATATATATATATATATATATATATATATATATATATATATATATATATGTTCACAGGCTATGCTATGCGAATGGAAGTGAGGGGCCCAAGCATGAAACACGTAGCATGACCGTCCACCCCCCCCCCAGTCGGACACGGGAAACATACACACAAACCTGCAAACAATGTAAATAGCCCACTGCTCCCCAGACCACAGGCAGGATACAACCGGGGGGGTACACAGTGCACTCGTGAAATCTAATCTTGGAACACAGACAGGAGCGTGCCTTGCGGTACACCCCAAAAATTGACAAGACCAAAAGAAGGTGATACACCAAATATTCTGGCTGGGGTGTATACATACCCGGAATAAAAGGGTGGAGAAGCCTGATGACCCGTGGGTTGAGACAATTGTATGACATGGGTCCCGTGAAGTGGAGAGTTGGCAGCGTGTAGTGGTGTGTTTAGAACCAATAACAGAAAACCTCCACAGGCAAATACCAGCGTTGCTTGGCTTTCAACTGTGATGTCGCTAATAATAAAAATTAATCCACACTGGAACAAATGAAAAACAGATGCAGTCTTCAATAAGAACCCAGTAGGTGCTGTAAATCCTTTATTTGGACAAGATGACAAGCTCAAAACCATGCCTGAAAGTTAAAGTCCTTGTTGTTTGTGCTGCTAGCAGTAGAACTTCTTTGCTGGTGTCCATATTGTTGGTCTTGGGTATTAAACCTTATCGAATGATTCGGAGAAGTAATACAATCCACGCCATTCGGCTCCTGTGCTCGCGTTGTAGTTTGTTCCTTGGCCAGTCTCTGTTGCTGGTTGCCAGGCAATGAAAAGGAACAATCAGGCTTGGTTGCAGTGAGCAAATTGTTCATTTGCGTAAGCATAGTTAGTAGTTGGTTAAATTCTTTTCTTGTAACAGGAGCTTCATCTTGCTCGTTTCTAAGAAGTAACGGAGTATCCAGAAAGTCAGAGCTAGCTGGGTCTTCTGCCATGGAGAAATAAACGTCCTCAAAAAAAGTGAAAAAACACAAACCAATAACAGAAAACCTCCACAGGCAAATAGCAGCATTGCTCGGCTTTCAACTGTGATGTCGCTAATAATAAAAATTAATCCACACTGGAACAAATGAAAAACAGATGCAGTCTTCAATAAGAACCCAGTAGGTGCTGTAAATCCTTTATTTGGACAAGACGACAAGCTCAAAACCATGCCTGAAAGTTAAAGTCCTTGTTGTTTGTGCTGCTAGCAGTAGAACTTCTTTGCTGGTGTCCATATTGTTGGTCTTGGGTATTAAACCTTATCGAATGATTCGGAGAAGTAATACAATCCACGCCATTCGGCTCCTGTGCTCGCGTTGTAGTTTGTTCCTTGGCCAGTCTCTGTTGCTGGTTGCCAGGCAATGAAAAGGAACAATCAGGCTTGGTTGCAGTGAGCAAATTGTTCATTTGCGTAAGCATAGTTAGTAGTTGGTTAAATTCTTTTCTTGTAACAGGAGCTTCATCTTGCTCATTTCTAAGAAGTAAAGGAGTATCCAGAAAGTCAGAGCTAGCTGGGTCTTCTGCCATGGAGAAATAAACGTCCTCAAAAAAAGTGAAAAAAACACAAACCAATAACAGAAAACCTCCACAGGCAAATAGCAGCATTGCTCGGCTTTCAACTGTGATGTCGCTAATAATAAAAATTAATCCACACTGGAACAAATGAAAAACAGATGCAGTCTTCAATAAGAACCCAGTAGGTGCTGTAAATCCTTTATTTGGACAAGACGACAAGCTCAAAACCATGCCTGAAAGTTAAAGTCCTTGTTGTTTGTGCTGCTAGCAGTAGAACTTCTTTGCTGGTGTCCATATTGTTGGTCTTGGGTATTAAACCTTATCGAATGATTCGGAGAAGTAATACAATCCACGCCATTCGGCTCCTGTGCTCGCGTTGTAGTTTGTTCCTTGGCCAGTCTCTGTTGCTGGTTGCCAGGCAATGAAAAGGAACAATCAGGCTTGGTTGCAGTGAGCAAATTGTTCATTTGCGTAAGCATAGTTAGTAGTTGGTTAAATTCTTTTCTTGTTACAGGAGCTTCATCTTGCTCGTTTCTAAGAAGTAAAGGAGTATCCAGAAAGTCAGAGCTAGCTGGGTCTTCTGCCATGGAGAAATAAACGTACTCAAAAAAAGTGAAAAAACACAAATCAATAACAGAAAACCTCCACAGGCAAATGGCAGCGTTGCTCGGCTTTCAACTGTGATGTCGCTAATAATAAAAATTAATCCACACTGGAACAAATGAAAAACAGATGCAGTCTTCAATAAGAACCCAGTAGGTGCTGTAAATCCTTTATTTGGACAAGACGACAAGCTCAAAACCATGCCTGAAAGTTAAAGTCCTTGTTGTTTGTGCTGCTAGCAGTAGAACTTCTTTGCTGGTGTCCATATTGTTGGTCTTGGGTATTAAACCTTATCGAATGATTCGGAGAAGTAATACAATCCACGCCATTCGGCTCCTGTGCTCGCGTTGTAGTTTGTTCCTTGGCCAGTCTCTGTTGCTGGTTGCCAGGCAATGAAAAGGAACAATCAGGCTTGGTTGCAGTGAGCAAATTGTTCATTTGCGTAAGCATAGTTAGTAGTTGGTTGAATTCTTTTCTTGTAACAGGAGCTTCATCTTGCTCGTTTCTAAGAAGTAAAGGAGTATCCAGAAAGTCAGAGCTAGCTGGGTCTTCTGCCATGGAGAAATAAACGTACTCAAAAAAAGTGAAAAAACACAAACCAATAACAGAAAACCTCCACAGGCAAATGGCAGCGTTGCTCGGCTTTCAACTGTGATGTCGCTAATAATAAAAATTAATCCACACTGGAACAAATGAAAAACAGATGTAGGCTTCAATAAGAACCCAGTAGGTGCTGTAAATCCTTTATTTGGACAAGACGACAAGCTCAAAACCATGCCTGAAAGTTAAAGTCCTTGTTGTTTGTGCTGCTAGCAGTAGAACTTCTTTGCTGGTGTCCATATTGTTGGTCTTGGGTATTAAACCTTATCGAATGATTCGGAGAAGTAATACAATCCACGCCATTTGGCTCCTGTGCTCGCGTTGTAGTTTGTTCCTTGGCCAGTCTCTGTTGCTGGTTGCCAGGCAACGAAAAGGAACAATCAGGCTTGGTTGCAGTAAGCAAATTGTTCATTTGCGTAAGCATAGTTAGTAGTTGGTTAAATTCTTTTCTTGTAACAGGAGCTTCATCTTGCTCGTTTCTAAGAAGTAAAGGAGTATCCAGAAAGTCAGAGCTAGCTGGGTCTTCTGCCATGGAGAAATGAACGTACTCAAAAAAAGTCAAAAAACACAAACCAATAACAGAAAACCTCCACAGGCAAATACCAGTGTTGCTCGGCTTTCAACTGTGATGTCGCTAATAATAACAAGGAACAAACTACAACGCGAGCACAGGATCCGAATGGCATGGATTGTATTACTTATCCGAATCATTCGATAAGGTTTAATACCCAAGACCAACAATATGGACACCAGCAAAGAAGTTCTACTGCTAGCAGCACAAACAACAAGGACTTTAACTTTCAGGCATGGTTTTGAGCTTGACGTCTTTTCCAAATAAAGGATTTACAGCACCTACTGGGTTCTTATTGAAGACTGCATCTGTTTTTCATTTGTTCCAGTGTGGATTAATTTTTATTATTAGCGACATCACAGTTGAAAGCCGAGCAACGCTGGTATTTGCCTGTGGAGGTTTTCTGTTATTGGTTTGTGTTTTTTCACTTTTTTTGAGTACGTTTATTTCTCCATGGCAGAAGACCCAGCTAGCTCTGACTTTCTGGATACTCCTTTACTTCTTAGAAACGAGCAAGATGAAGCTCCTGTTACAAGAAAAGAATTTAACCAACTACTGACTATGCTTACGCAAATGAACAATTTGCTCACTCCAACCAAGCCTGATTGTTCCTTTTCATTGCCTGGCAACCAGTAACAGAGACTGGCCAAGGAACAAACTACAACGCGAGCACAGGAGCCGAATGGTGGATTGTATTACTTCTCCGAATCATTCGATAAGGTTTAATACCCAAGACCAACAATATGGACACCAGCAAAGAAGTTCTACTGCTAGCAGCACAAACAACAAGGACTTTAACTTTCAGGCATGGTTTTGAGCTTGTCGTCTTGTCCAAATAAAGGGTTTACAGCACCTACTGGGTTCTTATTGAAGACTGCATCTGTTTTTCATTTGTTCCAGTGTGGATTAATTTTTATTATTAGCGACATCACAGTTGAAAGCCGAGCAACGCTGGTATTTGCCTGTGGAGGTTTTCTGTTATTGGTTTGTGTTTAGAACCAACCAGGACCCAGAGTAAAGATGGGTGCTATTGAGGAGGTGCAGTTGGGGGAACTATGGGTAGCTAGTTATGGGTCTAGGTGTGCAGGTGTTGGCTGATGTGGGCCTATATGGACAGCCCCAGGGATGTAAGCAAATGTGTTCATTGGGCAGAGGCTTTGCCCAATGAGCAGCCACACCCACTACGAGTCCCACTGCAGCAAAGTGTAATCTATATGGCAAGGAACGGAATAACCAGATGTAGATGTATATATGTAGAGATATGTGTGTGTATATCTACCCATAGCGACATAGAGATAAACCTCTCCCTCTCCATAGTACAAATGTATACATACAGAGACAGAATACATATACATACCCACATATAGATATATACATATGCAGACACCCATAGACCCATATGTTGTTAGATATATATATATATATATATATATATATATATATATATATATATATATATATATATAGACAGCAATATATAAATATATAGATGTATGCATACATATACTGATATATCTGTATATAGTAATGTGTATATATATATATATATATATATATATATATATATATATATATATATATATATATATATATATCCGTGTGTGTATGACTGTAAATATAAACATGTACATAGCTAGGAATATGATACAGCAGTTACGAATTACATATGTTCACAGGCCGTGCATATGGGGGTGAGGGGTCCAATAAACAAACATGTAACACGTAGCATCAATCCCCCCCCCAGCTAGGCCGATGAGACATATAGACACACAATAAAAGTAAACACACCACTGCTTCCCAGACCACTGGCCGGATACTACCAGTGGGAGAGACCTGCCAGGTCTAATCTTGAAACAAAGACATCAGTATCCCTTGCGGGACACCCAAAAATTAATGATCATCGGAGTCAGTCCCTGTAATGATTCATCAAACCAGGCTGTAGACGTACACAGACCAGTAGGTTGTGCAAGCCTAATAACCTATGGGTCGACACAACATACATGTGTCCCAACACGGGGAGAGTGGGCAGTGTGTAGTGGTGTGTTTATATCCCACCTGCACCCACAGTAAGGATGAGTGCTGTAGAGGAGGCACAGGTGGGGGAACTATGGGTATGCAAGTATGGGCCTAGGCGTTGCAGGTGTTGGCTGGCGCAGTTGTATTAGGACCGCCCTGGGGGTGTAAGTAATATTCCGAAATGGGCATAACTTACACCCATACCTCTCAACCCCTAAGAGCAAATCCACTGGACATAAACCATTGGGAGAACAAATAGGGACCATACCTCTGAGCTGTCCCCGATTTCCAGGAACGTCCCTGATTTTGACTCATATTCTAACTCTGTCCAACTTAATCCCTAAAACTAGTGACTTTTGGAGGAAAGGTGGTGAATTACACGTAATGAATAATGACAACAATTAAGAGTTATAAACATCATTTACCTCAGAAAATGTGTATGAATTCATATGCTCTAAGTCTGTCAATGTGTCAGGTTAATAGCACTAATATTTTAAATGTGTCCCTGATATTGTTATGACGTGTCCCTGATTCAGTTGATATTTGTCCCCAATCGTTTGAGAGGTCTGATAGGGACAGAAAGCACATATTCCACTTACAACCTTAGAAAGATGATGGAATATTAGGTATGCAGTAGCATGACTCAGTTGAAGGATGTGGGTTCCAAAACCCAATTACTTTTTTGTATTGAAGAGTGTCATTTCCCATGTATTATCCAGACAGGTGCAGATTGTAAGAGGAACACACCAATAATATGAATCAAATTCTGGACAGGCCGCAGATTCCGTACAGTCGAATGGCATGCTTTCGCCTAATAGGCAGCCATTCCCAATACTGTAGGCATGTAATCTGATGTAATAGGCATCACAAGGTAATATCATAGTCCTCACTCCCACCCAGGTGTGTGAGTGTCAGATGCAAACACCAAATGCAGTGCATTTGCAAGTGCGGGAGCAAGCGGGTGTAAGCCTGTTTGGCCGCCGGTATGCGAGTATTACACTGGTGAAGCAATGTAGAGGCTAACTGAGTGTAAGAAACTGTAACTGGAGGTTAGCATTGCTTAGCTCCATGCAAACCCATGCACACTCGCTCACATCTGCTTTAATGTGCCTTAATCACTCTGTATCCAATGGCCTTGTTCTGTCCAGCAACAAAATAAACGGCCTCTGCAAGGCTCAAAACCAGGACCCTACACACACAGCTAATGTGATTTACTACTAAGCCATGGCAGATATACAGACATCGAATGTTATCACAAACATATCATCCAGCACAGTCATTCAACAGTATAGGAAATGTATTCCATCATGTAGATGTATGTGTGAGTGTTTATGTCCTGCATATAGATACATACATATATTTAGATATATCAAGAACATCCCATGTGACAACAAAGCATTACAAAGGAATGAAAAGGGAAACACCAGCAATGCCTGTATTATGTAGTGGTGTTGTCCGATGTAATATCAAGACTCCCTCAGACAGACATGTGTCATTAATACACGCAAACATTTGTACATTGGCCAAATACATCACACTGTGCATTTTATTTACATTAACACAACAGTTTCTGTCCAGTCATTATGTGACAACAGTACTCTTGCAAGGTATTGTGTGCGACATCATCATCATGAAAAAGGTAACTGGGGTAATCATAGAGGGACTGGTAGTGTTGTGTGTACAATGGGGGTCATCTCCATCATGTGTAACTGGAACCTTTAGGAGTCATGTGCATACCAGGATCATGTGCCTGAGAGACAGGGGTGAGGACAACTGGAGTATGTTGTGATGCATATTAAAAAGGTTACATGTGTCCAGTGGACACGTGTGTGAAATGGATAGCTATGTATGGGGCAAATGTTGTACTAGGAACTGATTGGCCTTTTGTTTCCGTAGGGTGAGAGTGGGATGTGGGGGAAGGAGAGTAAGTATGCTCGTGGAGGATAGGTTGGGTAGGATGACAGACAAGACAGCATACAGGGTCAGTATATGACACACGTGGGGGGATACACCTCGGATGGGGAGGAGTGTTCAGCAGTCACAAGCCCATGAGCCCCCAGATGGAAACAGTGGGACGGCGGTCCCCAGCCATGGCCAGCCAACACTGCACCAAAACAGCCGCAAAGGTGGCTGTGCTGGGGGCTGTCTAGGAGGGGCAGGCTCACCCTGTAAATGTGACACTCTGCCCTCAAGCTGGCATATCCGGCCTCAAAACCCCTTATTGAGCCCCCTACGCACCACGTCCAGGACTGTACGACAGCGGACAAGTTTCTGTCTGGACCTGCTCCCAGGGGGGACAAGCCCCATTCTCAGTGGCAGATCCAGCAGAAGGTGGTGCAGAGCCAACAGAGGTGGAGGTCCAAGGCTGGGTCTCAGATGTGCTGGTGCCCGGTGCCATGGCCAGCTGAAGTGGGGCAGGAGGTTCTACCGGGACCTCCAAACCCATACAGCCTATAGTGTTGCAGTTTTAACACAGATATGGCTTAGTAATAGTCAACAGCATTCAGGATTAGTTATAACAGCATGCATAGATATGACCATCAACCCAACACAACAGATGGTATACATTTGCAAAGGGAGCAGAACACATGCATATATACTGCATGACATCTGTACAAAGTGTAGAAGACTTGTGACTGCAGCTATGAACAGTGGCACATTATTGGCATGTCACTGAGAACCTCAGACAGTGACTGTCATACCACTGTTTCATGTGACATATGTCCAATCAGGGATGCAATGGCAGTAACTCTCATCACTATCACCATGTACTGGCTGCAATCCTAACACTATGCTTCTGCAATTCACAGATGTGTGTTCAGTGAGTAACACAGGAAATGAATGGTTCCACACACTGACCAATCCACAGTTGGCCCTACAGATGGGTGTTCCCTCACAAACAGAGCACTGTCTTGTCAGTTTTAAAACATGCAGAATAGCCATTACCACACACAACTTGTTAAACTGGCAGTAGTCTCAATGAAGTATAGCTACACTTTCATGCTGTAGTCATGTCTGGCACATCACTCTCCTGTCTTTAGGCTATTTTCCACTGTGTATGCTGTTTGAGGAATATCCAGATATCATCTGTGATGCTGTTTACCAAACACCAGATCCAGGTTCCACTCATAGCGACTGTCATGGGCAAACACCAACATGATGTTCCTAGGTATTGTACTGTGTTTCCATGCGATTGGCTACAGGAACATCACCACAGCTGTTCCACATGCAATCAGCTAGAGGAGGACTACAATAGGTGCAGAGGCCATCACCTGATCATGACCATCACTTGCAAAACACAAGCTGCTGCTGAGCAGGTGTACAACTCCACATCCACCAGAGAGTGTGTGGGAGGGACAGACAGAGGCAAAGTACATCAGAAAAGGGCTTGGGGACTAAAACCTAAGCATTGTCTGTCACACACCTACCAGTACAGGGATTCAAACCCCTGACTGACTAGCCATTACTATTATAAGTGCATGCAGTTATTCCATGTGCCACAAAGCTGACATGTTGGTGTGCTGTAAGAACATATATGTGTGCTTGTGAGCAACATCTGCAACAGAGATATAGTAGACATATATTAGGTGTAGCACACATGGCTCTCCACATGAACAGATGTCATTGTCAACACAACCACACTCTCTAAGAGACTCAGACACATTGCCACACTTTGCCAGGCCCACAAATACAATTCCTAACTACTTAGTTTGCACACTGCAGTAATGCACAGGTACTACATGCACCACAGGGGATATCTGGAGGTTCTGTGGACTAGGACATGTGAACATGTCTGACATCAGTTAGCATGCCAATGGGAGTTATACCGGGTGTGACTGTGGTTGGGAGCATCATACCCCACATGCAGACACAAGGTGCCAGTACTGACATGCATGTGTGCATTGCTTCATGGGTGTGTAGTGGTTGGCTGTGCAAGATGGCTGTACAAGGCTGGGTGAGGGGTAATCCTTGGCATCACGCCACTCAACAATTGTGTGCAGTGCGGTACAAGGGTGTAGTGTCTGCAATGTCCAACACAGATGGGTATTGTATGAACTGTCCTGTCATCCTGGTTACCATTGTGTATGGCCATTGCTTTGCAATGCATGCCATGTCTGTGTTTGATAGTCCTTGGCATGGACATTGCCTTGGATGTGCATGTCCCACATAATGTACAGTGACATGTACAAGTGTACCTGGTTTGGCTGGCACATGTGTACACAGACTGTTATCCTCAGATATGCCAATACCGGCCTGGTGTGGCAGGACCTGCTTATAGACAGAAGGTTGACCCTGCACCTGCATTAATAGCATGATACAGGTATTCCTTGGTGTCAGTGGCAGCTGTCATACAGGGCACATGTGTAAGGCATTGTATGGCCTCTGTGGATCACATTTGATGGCACCACATATGTTGCAGGCATCCAGTGGGGAACATAGTGAAGGCACATAGTCCGCAATTATGTGCTTATTGCACTGCTGGACAGGGTGCCATACCCTCTGCAGCCCACTGCAGTCACACCATGCCTACTATCTGTCATCAATGTGCAGGGTACTAGTAACATAATGGGATATTCTAAGCAAGTGTGTTTGTGTATGACACATGGGTTCAGAACGTATTCCGGGTAATAGTAGGGTTGCATACTTTGTTCACCAGGCCTTTTGCCAGATGTAGGGGTATGGCTTGCCAACACAGTCCCTTGGCTGATTGACATCTGTACTCCTCATGAGGTAGACATTGTGACATATAATATGGACACCATATAGGAAAACTACAAAATCTGCTCCCCAACATGTCCAGTGGTTAGACACTCACAGCCACCTCCACACAGGCTCTGACTGTCAAACACACACACACACACACACACCTGCCATGTCTTGGAATAGAACCCCTACCTAACTAGTTTATCACACTACAGCATTACGCAGTTATAGCACGTGTTATGGAGATTATTGGGTTACAACAGTCCCAGAGGCCCAGAGGTGTATTACTAAGTGGGTGACATCAGCAGGATTGCCAAAGGTGGTTATGTGAATTGTAAAGAGTGTGCATACTCTAAAAAACATTGTTTCTTTCTCAGACAGACACACACGGTTGGCCTGTCTTGGAATAGAATCCCTACCTAACTAGTTTATCACACTACAGCATTACACTGTTACAGCATGCGCTACGGAGATTACTGGGTTACATAAGTCCCAGAGGTGTATTTCTAGGGGGGTGACATCAGCAGGATTGCCAAAGGTGGTTATGTGAATTGTAAAGAGTGTGCATACTCTAAAAAGCATTGTTACTTTATCAGGCAGACAGACAGACACACAGTTGGTCTGTCTTGGAATAGAACCCCTACCTAACTAGTTTATTACACTACAGCAATATTCAGTTACAGCACGCACTCCAGAGAATACTGGGTTACAGCAGTCCCAGAGGTGTATTTCTAGGTGGGTAACATCAGCAGGATTGCCAAAGGTGAGTATGTGAATTGTAAAGAGTGTGCATACTCTACAAAGAATCGTTTCTTTCTCCGGCAGACAGACAGACAGACATACATACAGTTGGCCTGTCTGGGATTAGAACACCTACCAAACTAGTTTATCACACTACAGCATTATGCAGTTACAGGATGCGCCATGGAGATTACTGGGTTACAGCAGTCCCACAGGTGTATTTGTAGGTGGGTGGCATCAGCAGGATTGCCAAAGAAGGGCATTTCAAGTGTACTGCAAGTTGTACATGTCTGTTACCTGAGTGTACCTGCTGCTTACTGTCACGAAAACCCATTTACACCCATTTACAACTGCTTAAAAGTGTCTCATTCAGTCCTAATTGACAGTATCAACAAGGCTTGCAGGTCCTGAACCCTGGACCATGCACACTGAGGTCACTGGACGTACACTAAGCCATCTGGGTTGTATACATGTTGCATGGAGTTTATAATGCACATTTTACTACAGGTATTCCACAGTACTGAAAACAAATGGGACAGTCACTTTATGTACATATGTACTGTACCCTTGAATGTACTGTACTCTGTGAAACAATAAAGACAAGTCTACATCTGTACAACTGTCATAAGTACATATATATATATATTGATATATATATATATATATATATATATATATATATATATATATATTGATATATACATATATATATATATATATATATATATATATATATATATATATATATATTTATATATATATATATATATATATATATATATATATGGATTCCTATTGCAAGAACGAAAGTTCACTACTTGAACTTGTAATAGAAGCCTCACTTCTGCAAAGTTCACTTTAACGAAAGTGAACTTTTGCATAAGTGAACTTCACCAAAAACACTGCAGCACAGTGGAGGACATAAAAAAACAACTATGTCCTCCACTATGGTGTGATAGTCACAGACCTTAGGGTTACGGCATGGGTTAGGGTAAGGGGATAGTTAGTAAAGCTATCCCCTTACCCTAACCCATGCCCTAACCCTAAGGTCTGTGAATATCGCACAATAGTGGAGGACATTGCTATGTCTTTCACTGTGCTGCAGTCGTCACGGACCTTAAGGTTAGGGCACAGGTCATGGTAAGGGGATACGGGCTATCCACTTACTATGACCCGTGCCCCTAACCTTAAGGTCCGTGAGTACTGCATGGAAGTTCAGTACAACACGCTTTCGTTGTACTGAACTTCGCGTAAGTGCACTTTCAATTAAGTGCACTTCCGCTGCAGTGAGCATTCCATGCACTATTTCGAATTAGTGAAAATTCGATCTAGTGTATGGAACCCATAAATATATATATATATATATATATATATATATATATATATATATATATATATATATATATATATATACACAGACACAGCTATAGCCATATATATATATATATATATATATATATATATATATATATATATACATACACACGTCTGAACACCCTTTGTGACACAGAAGGGTTCCAAAGAAACTGATGTGTACACAAAACAGAGGCATCTCTTGTGTTATAACATTTAAATCTTAATCAGTTCACCAGAGAAGGGATGGTTGTTGTGTATGTGGAGTTTGGGTGGGGGAATGATGGGCATGGACTTACACCCCGGTGACCACTTCTGTGTCACTGCTCGACAGTGGCACAGGAAAATAACATACCCAACTGTAGTTGTGCTTGACTGTGTATTCTTTACCATTCCTAACTATGTAATACTTTGTAGACACCAGTCACCACAGATGGCTACCATGGTGTGCTATAAGACATTACACATGTGTATGCCTGGTTACAGGGAAGTCACACACACAAACACGCACACACTTGCCAGTATTGTGCATACATGTCTTGCCTATATAAAGGTAACTAGTACAGTGGTATGCAGTTGGGGTATGTGTCACAGAACACATACAATTACACTTACTCTGATTCCACTTCTGAGCTGGGTGACATCACATGACTGATTAGATGCAGTGAGGAGGGGGGAAGAGAGAGGTTTAGCAGTTGACAAGGATAAAGGCCAGTGCAAAAGGTGGTATCTCTTTGGAATGCAGCAAAGCCTGCTGTCATGACAGGCTACAGACACAAATACACATACACACAACCACACTCAGCCATTTGCTGACACACACACAGACATATGTTGACACACACACTCAGGCATTTGCTGAGACACACACAAGCACTCACTCAGCTATTTGCTGACACACACACTCAGGCATTTGCTGTCACACACACAAACACACGCACACAGTTGCCAGTGGTGGGATCAGAACTCCTGCCTATCTACAGATCGCTATTACAGTACTACGCAGTTACGAGATGCACCACAGAGATTACACATTCCAAGGCAGTCAGAATGCCCTTCTAAGACTGAGGACAACAACAGGGAGACTGACAGTCACAAAGTACATAGCTGTAAACTTGTGTGTTTAAAGTAGGTGTCCATTACAACCTGTATGCACAAACAAGACACATCATCTGCAGGTACTACATAGGTAGGCCTGTGAAGTATAGTTGTAGCACAACAGGAACCTGAACTGGAGTATGCCCATCTGTGGAATGGACAACTACTATCACTATACGGGGTTACAGTGGGCATGCTCATACACTTAGTAGCACAGGGCCATTTGGGATGCACAATGACTACAACTGCACAAGGTTATACTTGGTATGCTCATACACTTAGTAACAAAGGGCTTGTTGGATGCACTGACTCAAATTACACAAGGTGGCAGTAGGTATGCTCATACACTTAGTAGCACAGGGCTGTTTGGGATGCACTCCGATTCTAACCACAGAAGGCCACAGTGTGCATGCTCATACACTTACATTTACAGAACACATTGTAATGGACTCCTATTGTAAACACACAGGTTTACAGCTATGTACATCTTACCTGTCAGTATATATGCACATCATACTGGTTTACTACCTGATACCTGTATATGGCCCGTAAATGATATATCTGTGTCTGTGCTGTGTGATACACATGCATACATGTACATGAAGTACTGACATATATATGGTAAGTATACCCAATCGTGCATGTGTGGACGTGACAGACAATAGGTAAACTGGGACAAACAGGCGGATGCTACCTACAGCATGTGTCACACACCTTGCTGCCCTGAAAGGCATACATTAATAGCAGGTTGTGGACAGTGGCATTATACGTGGAACAGTGGCATGTGCAAGCATAATGTGTGAGCCACATTGTGTAATGGTACCGAGGTGCAGGTGTCAAGATGACCTCTCCTGGCTGTGTTAGTAGTTGTCATTATTAGCAGGACTGCTAGCCCTAAGTTTATCTCACATTGGTCATATACACAATTTCTGCTGCTGTCCATCACCTTACATGAGGCATCTGCTGCCAAGCACATTACTGCCACTCGCATTGATGTCATGGTATGAGTGGCAACTGCTAGACCAAAGCAATGAGCCAGTCCTGCTGTTATTATGAGGTTGTCCAGTGTCTGTCATTCTGAGCTGTCATGACTGAACGACAAGCCTTCAACACAGAGCACATGCATCCATGTTTCACATGTGTGTGGATAATACCTAGGTTGCATTTACCCATATAGCTGCATTCCAAGGCAAATGTCCTACACACAGAAGTAACACCCTGACACCTACAAGACAACTGCAATGGATGCTTATGCTAACCAGTGGTAGATGTGTGGCTTTAGTAATCCATTTGCTCAATGTAGAACCTACAATGGGGAATACTGACATCTGTGCAGTGAGGAACACCTGGCTGAAGGCTCTGTAGTGCACAATTTCACTACCACCATATAACTCAGATCCAGACATGTGGGCCATAACAGTGGTATGGACCATTCCAGGTGGTGGTGTCCACATATTCATAAAGGCTACTCACATGTAAAGACCACTACTCTGACATAACTCATCACAGATGAGTCAGGTACAGGTGACAGTGGCAAATGCTGCATTCTAGGTTGTATCCTCATATACATCCACCATCTTGTTGCCAGACTACCAACACACATCCATATGTGGTATGTCATAGTATGGTAGACCACCAGATAACCTTCGATTGGTGGGCTGTACCTAGGCCTACATCAACTGTGCAAAGTACCCATGTACAGACACAGCTGCATAATGTGTTATGCAATGCAATAATACCACAGTTTACAACCAGCTCAGTTGTACACATACCAGGGTCCCTCGGATGTTGTCAGCATTAACACAGTCAACTGTTGCTGTACACCAGTAAACAACACCCTCATGGTTGGATATGACCTAACTGTACCTGCCCTGGATATGTACATCCCACACTCATACAACATAAATGACATTACCATAGCTTTTGTTATCCTTTCTACATACAGGTGGCTACAGTCATTACACACATGGACATGGCAGACAGTATGCTAACAGTACCTAAGGTTTGATATCTATGTTAACAGAGGTAATATTCCCTCTCTACTGGTCACCCATGGCACCTATCATATCATACAACACCCCATGTGGCATGTATGTCATTAGACATGTCCACCTAATGCAATGCCTACAAACATACCCAAGTAGGATCATAGGACCTACACAAGGCCTGTATTGACAGACTCAGGGAAATCCAGCTCTGCTCTCTATGTTCCTGAGTAGTCACAGGTGATATGTTCATGACATGTACAGCCATGTGTGGCCACAGCTCCTACATATACCCCACATCAACAATTGCAAGCCATGCATGCTGTGTGCTGCCTGGACATTAGCTTTAGTCCCTGAGTTAACAATTGTTTTTTACCTAGTATGGTTTTTAAAACCCCTGGGGGCCAACCCCCAAAAAACCAAAAAATATCCCCAATTGTTTCCCTCCCAACGGGGGAAGGGGTTGTTGGATGCCCCAAAAGGGAATTGCCCCCCAGGGGGGCTTTTTCCTTTTTCCAAAAAAAAAAAAAAAAAAAAAAAAAAAAAAAAAAAAAAAAAAAAAAAAAAAAAAAAAAAAAAAAAAAAAAAAAAAAAAAAAAAAAAAAAAAAAAAAAAAAAAAAAAAAAAAAAAAAAAAAAAAAAAAAAAAAAAAAAAAAAAAAAAAAAAAAAAAAAAAAAAAAAAAAAAAAAAAAAAAAAAAAAAAAAAAAAAAAAAAAAAAAAAAAAAAAAAAAAAAAAAAAAAAAAAAAAAAAAAAAAAAAAAAAAAAAAAAAAAAAAAAAAAAAAAAAAAAAAAAAAAAAAAAAAAAAAAAAAAAAAAAAAAAAAAAAAAAAAAAAAAAAAATTTTTTTTTTTTTTTTTTTTTTTTTTTTTTTTTTTTTTTTTTTTTTTTTTTTTTTTTTTTTTTTTTTTTTTTTTTTTTTTTTTTTTTTTTTTTTTTTTTTTTTTTTTTTTTTTTTTTTTTTTTTTTTTTTTTTTTTTTTTTTTTTTTTTTTTTTTTTTTTTTTTTTTTTTTTTTTTTTTTTTTTTTTTTTTTTTTTTTTTTTTTTTTTTTTTTTTTTTTTTTTTTTTTTTTTTTTTTTTTTTTTTTTTTTTTTTTTTTTTTTTTTTTTTTTTTTTTTTTTTTTTTTTTTTTTTTTTTTTTTTTTTTTTTTTTTTTTTTTTTTTTTTTTTTTTTTTTTTTTTTTTTTTTTTTTTTTTTTTTTTTTTTTTTTTTTTTTTTTTTGCCCCTGGGTGATAAATTGGTTTGCCGGGGGGAGGGGGCCCCTTTTAAAGGGGGGGGGCCCCTGCACCATTGGATAACATCATGTGTGTGTGTTAGGGCCTGTGATATCATTGGGTGTGTGTGGATGTTATGCATGTGGGTGTTGAGGTGCCCTACATTTGTTACTGGTGTGTGTGTGTGTGTGTGTGTGTGTGTGTGTGTGTGTGTGTGTGTGTGTGTGTGTGTGTGTGTATGCCTGCACACAGGTCTGGCATGTGGCTGGCCTACACAGGGGTATTATTGACTGCTGCAAACTGTACAAGGCAGGTTTCACAGTTCACGGTGTCCAGCCACGGCCAAGTGACCTGCTTCTGCCAGGGTTTGCATGGGCACTACCAGGCAGAGGTCCAAATTTGGTTCTGTCTGATGACACATGTCCACTGGAATCGTGTCCCTGTTGGGACTGTCCAAGACCATGTGCACATGGCCTGCTGTGTCCTATTGTGGACTGCACAGCACCAGCTGCACTGCTGCTGTTGCTACCACCACTATTGGAGTGGGCATGTGCAGTAGCATGTTCATGTAGACCTTCAACAGGTGATGTAGCTGACCTACGTCCACATGCCCGATGCCTCACTCCCACCAGATGTTCCAGCACAGACATTCCACGCTCGAGGATTGACATGCCACAGTCAAGGACTCCCACCATGTCACCCAATCATCTATCCAAAACATCTGCAAGATGATGGTGAGCATTTGCAAGTGCCTGGATGTTGTCAGTTAATGAACAAACAGCAGCCCTCTGAAGCCTCAGACCTTCTCTGTTGTGCCATTCAGCACATGCCTGTGCCTCCATTATGGCCCAAAACATGCATCTGATGACTCCAGCTGATGTGCTTTGTCTCGCAGGGGCATGTTGGCCAGTGGTTCTCCTACAAGCAGCGCTGGGCACATGTCTGTGTGGGACATCACCAGTCAGTTGACTGGGATCATGGTGTGCAGGCACACCTTCCATAGTCTCCACACTTCCCTATTCCATGCTACCACCTGCCCACTCTCATTCCTCTATGGACAGTGGTGATGGGGTATGTGTAGGCAGGGGAACTGTGTGCAAGGATGAGGGGGATACAGGTGGAATGGCAACCAATGGCACAGATTCAGCCCCTGACAACCCTGCCTGCGCCGCAATCATACTATCATCATCACTGCTAGAGTCTGTGGGGACACTAACATCAGGTGGACCGCAGGAAGGCAATGCACCTACATCAACACTTGTGAGGGGAAGAAAAGAACTGTACATTACAAGTTATACCAGACACACACACACACACACACACACACACACACACACACACAGACACAGAAACACACACACACACAAAGACACATAAACACACACACACACACACACACACACACACACACACACACACACACACACACGAACACACACAGAAACACGCTACATGCATGTGATATGGCAGATGGCATTCAGCTTAGACAATTATAGTGGTAGTTATACATCCCTGAGTTGCACACAACAGCATGCATGTGTTATAGCAGATGGCATGCACCTTACACAATTATAGTGGTGATTAGCATACATACCTGTATTGCACCATTTGTGTTAGTAGCCTATGCCCCATACCTGCAACACAATGCATGCACTTTGCACCATTGCACCGCACTGCCATGGTGTGTGCAACATACACCACATGTTAACAGACCATTGCTGACCTTTGTACATCTGCCACTGATGCTTTGTGTTGGCCACCGCCCCTATGTGTGAGGACATGAGCAGAAGGGTATGTCGACTGAATACTATGTTTGCCTGAGCCCTAGTTTGCATATCTCCCCCAAAACAGTTCATGTCTGTTCAACATTATTCCACCTACCCCCGAGCTGAGTCTACAGACATTGTGCATGTGGCTGTACACACATGTTTGACATGGCTGTCCCTACTTTGCAATGGTGCCACAGACCAGCACAGGTTTACAGTACACCAGCCTGATGTGTGGCGTATGATCTTGCCAGTCACATGTAGTATGACATGTCTTCTGCTGACATGTTGAATGACATGCATACATGTGTAACACAATGGTGTCCTTTCCAATCTACAGTACTGTAATGGTGTCCCAATGCAGGAATGTGTTATACTAAATGGGTCTTCAGTTGATGCAATGTTGTCTGTCCGCTCTACAAATATGCAATGACATACTGCACATTGAGCTGATGTGCATAGCCATTGCAGGGCATCATGTGGCTTCACAATTGCTATACAGTGTGAGTTACTGACATAGTTCATAGCCATTACTATGTTCACATACAATACATATCTAATGTGGAATGTGACCCATGTCACTGAGGTGTATACACACTAAACCCTAATGTGGAATGTGTGACACAGGTCACAGAAAGGTATACGGATGACACCCCTGCACATCTGCAACCATATTACTGATGCCTGGCAACTATGCCCACACATGGCTAACTTAGCAATACTCTATGTCCCACATGCCATCTGTGTACCTCACACACATGAGGAGCAGGCATGACAGTGATGTCTGACACCAGCAAGGCAAATGTACTGTATCTGTGGCCTGATGTGGTTATATGTGTATGTTGTGCAACACATGTATGTATTTGGATACTGTATATGTGAATGCTTTCATGTCATGACACACTCAAGATGTTCAGGACATGTTATGTGGTGGTTTCATGTTATGCCTACACAAGCTGTGCATAGGCCTGTATGATGTTTAGTGTTTCACATCTGCAATATCACCATTACACAAAGGCCATAGTTGTATTGTGTCAAGCCAATGTACAACAGGGTGTACACACATGTACATCACTTCTACTGTGTGTGTTGCTTCATGTCTCTGGCCATTCTCCATGGCCATGTGTACACATGCTCTGTCCAATGGTTGTGATGGCCATCTTATTTCACGTCAGTGTTATCCCATATGACATACACCCATAGATGTCATATGCTCCACTGAGGATAGGGTTATGCAGACAAAGGGTGGTATGTATGGGATGTGAGACATCATGTTTTGCAGGATAGTTGAGCAGTATTGCACTCAGCCCACTACATGTCATGGACATGTCAGATAGCACATGACATTGTGTGATATTCATAGCAAGGGTATAATCCACAAGGGTGAATCCTGTAGGCTGGTCATACTCCAGCTCCAACACATTTAGAGTGTGTGCACACATATGCCCTCTGTACAGTACTGTTTGTATTCCCAACATGTGTAATACTAATATGTAGTACCTGTCCCTACAGTGAAACACACCTCCACCATTGTATTCACAGTTGTCCACACATCTGGCAATAACAGTTTGGAAGGTTTAATGTAGGTGTTTCATATAGTGTTCAATTGTTTCACATGGGTAACTACTGTGATGCATTGCAGGTCTCACCAGTGTCTATTAACAGGACCACCATACATTATGTGTACGTGTGTTATGGCAGATAGCATGCAATTAATATGATCTGTGCATTATCAAGCCTGGTAAATAATAACAATCTCACCTGACACAGGCTGTTGTCCCTGCAAAATGCCAGAGGTACCTAAACAGGAGTGTCACAGCAGTAAGATCATTATCCACACCTGTGTGATAGCTACAGGGTGCAATGTCCATGTTAGCACATAAGCCAGTACAATGCACTATACTATGGAGAATGCACATCTGTGCATACATAGAGTAGCAGACTATAGTATGTGGCATGTGTGCATACATGCCTTGCATATGATGTTACATTACATATTGTACAGTAACACATGTAACTATGAGAAATATAGTTGTATTATATGTGCAGCACTGACTTACCAGGCAACTCCAGGCTCGGTGGTTGAGAGACACCCACCTCCACAATACCAACTAAAGCTTATGGATGGAGATCTGCAGGTGTCCCCAGGTTGGCCAGTAGCTCCGAGGTACATGTGAGTGGGGGCTGGGTGAGTGGCCCTCCACCTGTTGCACCTTGTTCCCTGGTGAATTCATTAGCATGCTGTTTCGCCCATCTTATGAGGTCAGTGCAGTGTTAGCGCACCTGCTGATAGGTGCGATTGTGACCACCAACATCATTTACCCTTCTGCGGAGTTCTTCCCACAGGGCATCCCGCTGATGTGCATCCTGTGGCACATGACTGAAGAGTGTTGTATGGTTGTCGAGGAGGTATGGGACGAGGACCTCATCATCCAAGTGGGTGTATGCTGGCAGCCTGCTAAGTGGCATACCTGGAAGACATAATGATGGAGACAGGTCCTAGTAACTCACAGAAAAGTACAGAAGTACAGCTGAACATACATGTGTATCACATTTATTAAGATTACAAATAAGTCTTTGCAAATCTACATGGCACTAACACCACTGACACGTATAAGTCACACACATTTGACACTTACTGGTGATGTGATGTTATCACCATATATGTGTGTGTCATGTGATGACATTTCTCATACTCCATGTGGATGTTGTCTTGATGTGGGCATGTCTGTTTGCCTGTACTGGTGTCTTTACCTATCAGCACATGCCTGGATGTGTTCACATTAATGCAATCAACCTTAATGCTGTGTATATGTCACATATATAGTCATACTTAGCCATTAGGGACATGACTTGTGACCCTGCAGACTTGCAAGCATGTATGTGTTTTGCCATATACATCTACATGGCACTATACAGCTGTGTTGCACATGTGTAACACATGGAACAATAGCTAGCCTGATGGTATTTGCAGGGTTGGATATCAAATATAGCATGTATGGTCATAGTCATCTAGTAGGCTATATGCCCTGGGCCATTTATGAGCCTAGGCAGACAGGTTACTTAGCTGTAGGAAACAGACTGGTAAGTTTCAGTGGCCAGTTCAAACAGTGCCACAGAACTGATCCACAGGGTTACTGATATATTTGGCATGCGGTCATCACACCATGTCACAGAGAGGGGCGATGTGCAGCTTCGCTGGACAGGGATGCATAGTATGGCAAGAGTATGTTAAGTGTATGGGACAGAGATCTGTCAGGCATGTTGTGATCCTTGTACTAGAAAGGTGGATGTCCATGAAGTATGTGTTTATTTGGGATCAGGATGTGTTAAGTGTAGCATGTCCAACACCCCTGGGTTGGACATGGCTTTATTCAGGGTAAGCTGCATGCTACATAGTGGAGCTAGGGATTGGAAAGGGCAGTGTAGGCCATCTACACATGGGCAATAACCCCTAAAGGAATATGTGATCTATTATGGGTCACATGAGTGTTGAGTATAGCTGAGCAATTATCTCTATATTCCTGGATGGCACCCTGTCATGATTAAGGGTGCCACATACGACTACCTGACTGGTCTGGTGAAGTAACTATCAAAGTAAAGACTACTGTCCAGCTGCATCCCATACACACACAGTTGCCATTATGTTGACCACTGCCTAGGTGGTAGTTCATGGGTACAGGGTTTTTAACATAGGGGATGACAATGCAATACTTAGCTGTCAGATTGTGGCCATACGTCACACACTACACATCTGACACACAAAGGCCCTTCTGTATGATGAAGACAGCACACATTGAGTCAACTATTGCTCCTAGTTCATAGTCATTTGGAAACATCAATAGGCTGATGCCTTCTGTGTTAGTCTGTGTGGTATAGATAACAAAGAGGGGGGAGTACCAGGAATGAACCCTGTATTACTGTGGCTGGCACTGGTTTAATGTGTATGTATTAGTCAGACACCTTCTGTAGTGTTGATTCTGCCAGCAGTCCATTTGCCAACCACTCCTGTGACAGAGAAATATACACCTAGTGTACTGAGTGTAGCTGGAACACAGTATGGGTGATGGTGTCCTATGACCTGGCATGATCATGATATGCAGTGTGAATCAACCCTACTGTCATCTACATCTGTACTGAGTACATCAAATACTTTGATCACGGATCATGGCCTTACAGACCAGACTCAGCAGGGTAGTTGTGCACTATTTCCCATTATCAATGGTGTCTCCCCCTTTGTGGGGTGTGATGACTGTTGCTGTGCACCATTCGGTGTGTACACAGCCTAACATGGAGCTATGATTGAACATGATGTGTATGTGGATAGCTGATTGTTCTTACATTTGTGTAGGATACACCCTGGTATGTTGACAGGTCCCATGAAAGCTGTATGTATGGCTTTAGAGAGTGCAGCTTGTACCTGCATAGTTGTTATTACAGGGGCCCTGTAGTGTACGTGGATATATTACTAAGTGTACCTGTTGGGGGGGGGAGTGGGAGTGGGTTTAGGTTCTCCAAGACACTATCTAGATGAACAGGTTCTATTTCTGTAGGTGCAGTACTTTCCATGCCATAGTGCTGTGCAGCATGGCAGGTCTTGTCTTTGCCATTACAATTAATGACACAGCTGTAGAATGCTCTGTGCTTGGCCTCATAATATGTGGCTGATTAGTTTCACAGTAGCTTTGTGTGGTTTTATATGATCTATCTGCATCTTACTGAGGCTAACCAGAGATCACCTACACTCATGTGTGTTCACTCTTGCAACAGTTACTACCTTCTGTGGTACAGTTTAAAGCATAGTGCCACCAGTTTGCCTTCTTGTTTGTGTTTGTTTGAATCCTGGTTCTGTTTCAATGGCACAATCACTGCACGTATGTGACTGCTTAAGGTTCATTTGTGTAGGATTCAGCATTTGCACATGCATTGTCCATCTGCATGGGTGCCATGACAGTCACCACTTTGCTCTTAGGAAACATAACATTGGCATTGGAGACTGACTATGTGTAGCATACTGTTAGCCCTGTTTGTGTGACTACCCTGTGATCCAGGTCATTGGGGTTGATGGAATCCAACATGCACTGAGCGCAGGTGTTGATACATGAGGAGTCTTCCCAGTTCATAATGGAATAGTTGACAGTAGCCATTATTATGTTTTTCTGTCTCAGACCTAATCTTCCCCATTGCAGCACATTATGACAGTTGGGAAATCTGCGGCATGGTGGGTGATCTGTCGCAAGGTGCAATTTGAATTCCACTTTGGCACAAAGGTAGTTGCTCAGCATAATGCATCTGAAGTTATGCAAGTGCAACTAGCGTGGGGTGTACATATCCTTCAGGAATATGGACACACCTGCGGCCCGTATGTTCCGATAAAGGATAATGGGCAAGAGGTGAGGTATGTGTTATAACATGGTCATGCAGGTGTGCTCTACTGAGCATTGAAATATGTCTCAGCCACTGCACAGATATGTTCTCCATGTTAGGGATTGACATATGTGTGTCCGTATATTGTTTCTGACATGTATCATTGTGTAGCGAGACCCACGGTTTATTGCTTGGCTGTCCCTGTTAACAGCAGTGGACCTTCACTTGAACTGTGCATGATGAAGGCACTATAGGGGAAGCATGAGCCCTAGGTAGTATCCAGATTCCCTGGGGTGACAGGTGCAGGCCCTGTCTGGCAAAGCATCATGGTCTGTCAACCATGTTATCCCAGGCAGACAGATACTGGATACCCTTTGACTTGCACCACTACACTAGACAATTGTGGAATACAATCCTTTTGTCCCTGTACTGCAGTATCATTCTGGCCAATGGCAGAATGCTACTCAGGCCTTGGGACATACCTGCAGGGGCTACAAGACCTGACAGTTCCTACATGTGTTTCCATGCAGTCCAGGCTACTGCATCACAAGTCTTGCACAACAACATGGAATATGCCAGAGCTATGTGTATAGTTCAAAACTCTGGATCCCACCCAGTTTGGGTTTGTAAAAGGCAGATCATGCCTCCTGAACCTGATTGACTTCTTTGAGGCAGTCACCAAAGCCGTAGATGAGGGTAAGGTGGTTCACACAGCCTATCTTGACCTCGCCAAGGCTTTCTACACCATCCCCATTCTGGAATTATAGCTAAACTCACTAAACTAGGTATAAATCCCTACATCACAAGATGGGTTGCCAACTGGCTCACTGACAGAACCCACACTGTAAAAGTTGCAGACTCCAAATCTGACCTCAAAGCAGTGACAAGTGGAGTACCACAGGGTTCCGTCCTGGGACCTCTACTGTTTAGTATCTACTTCTCTGAAGTGCAGGCTAACACAGAAGGCCTCTGGCTAATGAAGTTCGCAGATGACTGCAAACTAGGAGCCATAGTCAAGTCCCCAAATGATGTGGACACCCTACAGAAGGGCATCGCTGAGACAGATGCCTGGTGTCAGAGCCATGGCCTCAAGCTCAATGCCAAAAAGTGCAGTGTCATCCCCTTTGGTAAAAACTCTGTACCCATGAACTACCACATAGGCAGCTATCTACTTAACACCAAATGTGTGATAAGAGACCTTGGGACCCAGGTGGACAGTAGTCTCTCCTTTGATAGTCACATCACCACAGTAGTCAGGAAGTCCTTCTATGTGGCACACCTCATCATAAAAGGGTTCTCATCCAGGAAAAAAGAGGTCATTTTTCCCCTCTACTCGACACTCATTAGACCCATTATAGAGTACAACACCCCTTTTGGAATGTACCTCACAAGACATCTGCAGCAGCTGGAAAGGCCACAGAAGTACCTCACAAAGAGGATTACTGGCCTCAAACAAATGCCCTACACTGACTGCCTCAAAAAACTCCAGCTTTACTCCATAGCATATCGCCTACTCCGAGGTGATCTCTGCCTAACATATAAAGCTATGTCAAACCCAGAGCTGTTGGACATGCTACACCTAAAGAAATCCCAATCCATCCAAGCTACACGCTCTAGGGACCTAAACCTTTTCACCACAATAAACAGAACATGCTGGAGGGATAGATTCCTGTCCCAGAGACTTCCCATACTCTGGAACAGGCTACTCATCTATGTCAAGCAAAGTTCTTCATTAGCACTCTTCAAGAAAAATCTTGATGAGTGGATGGGAAATAAGAAATACACCCTGGGGATCACTTCTGTGTCTCTGCTCAACAGTGGCACAGGAAAATAACTTTCTTGGGTGGCATAAGCCAAGGAACCATGTTGGATAGGCTTACATAGGCCCTTGGGCTGATAGCCTAGTACCTACCTATGAACCTATGAAAAGGTGGTCTGAGTGTATGGGTATGTGGCTAATCATGGCAGACAGGCAGCTGACAGTATGTATGCCCTCATATAGGTTGGTGTGTAACATAGTATCTACATAAGAGAGAGCCCCTCACTATCACTCTTCAAGAGGAACCTTGATGAGTGGATGGGTAACAGAAAGTGCACACCGGGGATCATACCAACAGCACTACTAGATAGGGGCCAAGGGTACTAGCTGCTAGTACAAGGGTCTAGGGAACTACTAAAGGGGTGGTGAATACTGCACAACGTGGCTGGGCTAATATATGCCTTCGGGCAGATAGCCCAGTACCAACCTATGAACCTATGAACCTATAGTGCTAGAGTTTGCATTCACAAATGAATACTGTTGGGCATGTTTCCAGCCACGTGTTCTGAGGTGTGGCACAATTATGCAAACTATGTCATACAGTTTGGGTATTTCGTTGTCTGTCTCTTCCAGCTTGGAAGGTCACTTGTTTGGCCAGATACTTAGAAGCGTCTGTGAATGTGTGTGATTTCTGGTAGTGTGTGTGGGTGTCCATACTGTGCTCTGGTAAGGGTATGTGTTGGTTGTGATGATGAGATGCATGTGTTAACCTACACCTCATGACTGTCCAGTCCAGTCATGACTGTAGACTGGGCTGCCTTCCAGCTTACCCCTGTAGCTGCATCCCAAACAATGTTTGGGGCATGGTGTTAGGTGGGTTTGGCAGTGTACATGGCATAGAGATTACATTCCCCCAGGATGGCCACATACACAAAGCTGACATTAGTAAACACCAGTAGCTGACAAGTGGACATGCCTGTATGAGCATTCAGTACTACAAGCATCAAGTATTGTATTTAGTTTACTTATTGCTTATGAAGATGTTTTAGACAGTGATGCTCACATGTAAATATTTGTGTTATGGACGTGACAACACTGGCTATTATGGAAACATTGTAGCCACCTTTAGCAGCAATCCTCCTCTGAGGAGCACATCACATCCTGTTTGTTGATTACAGATGATACAAGTGTCTACAGATCTGTTTCCTTCTCTGGGTATATGCTCACATATCCACCAGGACCATAAGCTCTGTCGGGCACAGACACCCACTCTCCAAACAGAGTCATGTATCAATAGACTCTGATGCCACTATCAACATGTTCAGGATATAATCAGATAGTGTAAGCCATCACCTATGAAGCGGCTATTACGCATGGGCAGCTGTCTCCTACATCTTACACTTCTACTGCAGATGTTACACTGGAGTTAAAGATGATATGCAACCTGTTTCATTACCAGTACTATGCACTACCTTACATACAGTATGTGCAAGTGGCTGTTAGGTTGGCAATGAAAGGTTAGGCTACACAAACCTGGTAGTTCAACCAGTGTGTCTCTACTCTCAATATCCACTCTATGTAGGTGTGCACATAGCCATTTGGCCCAGCCCTGTGACAAGGGTCACTACACATTTGCATAACATGTACACATGCACAACTGTTATTGCTTGCAAACGATACTAGAGAGGACCAGCCCTGTGACAAGGGTCACTACACATTTGCATAACATGTACACATGCACAGCTGTTATTGCTTGCAAACGATACTAGAGAGGACCAGCCCTATAACAAGGGTCACCACACATTTGCATAACATGTACACATGCACAGTTGTTATTGTTTGCAAATGATACTAAATAGGTCCAGCTCTGTAACAAGGATCATTACACATTTGAATAACATGTACACATGCACAGCTGTTATTGCTTGCAAACGATACTAGAGAGGTCCAGCCCTGTAACAAGGGTCACTACACATTTGCATAACATGTACACATGCACAGCTGTTATTGCTTGCAAACGATACTAGAGAGGACCAGCCCTGTAACAAGGGTCACCACACATTTGCATAACATGTACACATGCACAGCTGTTATTGCTTGCAAACGATACTAGAGATGTCCAGCCCTGTAACAAGGGTCACTACACATTTGCATAACATGTACACATGCACAGCTGTTATTGTTTGCAAACGAAACTAAATAGGTCCAGCCCTGTAACAAGGATCATTACACATTTGGATAACATGTACACATGCACAGCTGTTATTGCTTGCAAACGATACTAGAGAGGTCCAGCCCTGTAACAAGGGTCACTACACATTTGCATAACGTACACATGCACAGCTGTTATTGCTTGCAAACGATACTAGAGAGGTCCAGCCCTGTAACAAGGGTCACTACACATTTGCATAACATGTACACATGCACAGCTGTTATTGCTTGCAAACGATACTAGAGAGGTGGATATTACATGTGTTATGTGCATGGATAGTTACCCAGCTCTTCCAATTATCTTTGCTATCATGCTGCTAAACTGTCAGATGAATACAAATGATATGTATCCTGTTATTGAGTATTGTAATTGCCAATAGACATAACTACTGTTTGCATATGTAGAATGGAATACAAATCTGCCTAAAATACTGTACATTACACAGTTATTGGCACAATATCTCACAATGCACACCATATTTGCACAGTAAGCCCACCTTTGACATGTTCATCTTACTTATACACCCATACATATGTTGACTGTTACAATATATCAACATATACTATCCCCTGTTATAGCACATACTTGTTGGACCAATCCTGACACTGACAGTAGCTGGAAGCAAATTGGTGAGTTCCAAGCCCATATCATCCCTTGTGGTGTATGCAGAGTTTGCCTTGTGACCTACAGCAGTACACACATAGAATAATAAAAGCATTACTACTGCTCAACAATACATCGCTACAAGATAGCTATTTCCACTATATGCATTGATTAAACCACAAAAAGTATGACAAACTCCAAAAAACCACGAAGTGCTGGAACAGTTGAAAGAAGGCACACTCGAGACCACAAATAAAAGTAAAGCGCTTTTCGTTTATGTCAAATCATAAACTTCTTCAGACAATACATTACAACTCAACTCACGTTTAAATACATAGTAAAAAAGAGATCAACCAATCAACAAATGGAAAGGCATTAATTAGATTAGTGACAAGTACAAACAAACACCACCCCCTTATTAAAAATCATTATGAACAAACAGATGTACTTCATTTTACATTTACCGAACAATGTTCAATCCTAAACAAAACAGTTAAGTTTAGATTCTGAAACATATGTATAAAAATACAAATACATTTAAAGTAGTTCGTATTCATCCTAAGTCTTACTAGTTCACCTAAATAGTTTAACGCTTAAGACTTCTAAGTCTCAATATACTGCTTAACGCACAGCCATCATTAATACCAGGCTGATGGTAAGCATTAAGCCTAATTTGCCAAGAAAGTTCTAACTCCTCAAGTTTCAAAGAGTCAGGTCCGCCTCTTGGGTTGACATATACTTGGTCGATGACAGTGAACTTAAATGTGTGCCCAGGAAAAGAATTGACATGTTTCGCTAGGGCATTTTCAAGTTTAAGTTTCCTAATGGCATAAAGGTGTTCATATATGCGTTCACGGAGCTTTCTCTCAGTTTTGCCCACGTAAAACGCTGGGCAAAACTGGCACGCAGCCAGGTAAACAACCATTTTAGAGTTACAGTTGTTCCTTAATTTCAAGTGGTAAACAAAATCGTTTACTGAGAATCTATTAGATTCCAAAATGAAACCACAATAATTGCAGGCTTGGCATTTGTACATACCTGGTGTTCTGACAGGATTAGGTCTACTCCCTTCACAAAAATTTTTTTTACAAAAATTTTTAAGGTTTCTACCTTTTCTGTATATCACTACTGGTTGCTCCCCAACACTAGTGAAAATGTTCAGGTCACCTTTAAATAAATCCCAGTTTTTCCTAAGGATTTTAAAACAAAGGTCACTATTTATATTATAAGTAGTGATAAATGAAATATTAAATCTGTCCGGTCTTAAATGATGTTCTGACTGCTGCTCAACATGAATATTAGGGAACATGTTAACAGGCATAGAATCGTTTGTTCCATTGTTCAACAAAGGAACATAAACTAAAGTGTGCCGTTTATGTGTTACCTCTTGGATTAATTCATTAATAAGTTGTGAAGGGTACCCCCTAGATTGAAACATTTCCTTAATAAATAGGCATTCATGGTTAAAAACTGAATCCAGTGTAGTAATACGTGCTGCTCGGACCAACTGGCCTTTAATAATTGTTCGGTAAATGTAAAATGAAGTACATCTGTTTGTTCATAATGATTTTTAATAAGGGGGTGGTGTTTGTTTGTACTTGTCACCAATCTAATTAATGCCTTTCCATTTGTTGATTGGTTGATCTCTTTTTTACTATGTATTTAAACGTGAGTTGAGTTGTAATGTATTGTCTGAAGAAGTTTATGATTTGACATAAACGAAAAGCGCTTTACTTTTATTTGTGGTCTC